>NC_048598.1:127545651-127845651 GCF_003668045.3 Cricetulus griseus
TGCAAGTTAATGACATTAAACAAATAAGCAATTAGAAAGAATTCTTAACTGTGGTGTCAGAAGCTGAACTCAGAGTCCCAAGCATACTAGGCAAGCACTCTGCCTCTGAGTTACATCCAGAAGCAGAAACAGTTCTTCCTACAACTAAAAGAGGCAGCTCAGGTCCTTTCCAAATGCCAACTTGGGAGCACCGTTTAAAAATCAGCTCTCTTCTTGTTATAATCCTTCCTCACCCAAGGTAATTGTGTCCACAAAGCCCTTGGGTGTCTGTGAATCCACAGAGCCATCCATAGAGTTCAGAGACCTCTCAGGGCACAGTGAAAGAAATATATTATTTCAATGGAATTTTTCTACCATGCTGCAACAGGCAAACCCGATATTAAGATGCTAACAGTATGTAGACAAAGCACCTGTCTTATCTGGGTTGAGTTACCTTCAGCCTTTCTCTGTCCTCCTCAGTCAGCTCATGTGACTCCAGTTTCCCAAGGATCTTCTCAGTCCACTCGTCAATGCTGCTTTTTAAGTTGAAAAGTTTGTCCCACAAGGCCAGCGCTCGCCCAAGATTTTCACCGTATTCTTCTGTCTTCTCATTTATCTATAGCCAGTTGTAAATAAAAACAATGGACACAGGTGTGAAGATCATTGTTTCACTCACTTGTTTTGAAATAAAATTAGGCCCACCCTTAGTGGCTAATTTTTTTGATTCTTAAGGAAAAAAATGCTTTCATGTATCATGTTACCCTCTCTTTAAAATCACAGCCGACCTGCTATAGCATATATGTAATTCAAAGCAACTCTGAAAGATCACTGTGAGTTCATGGCCAGCCTGTATAACATAAGGCCCTGTCTCAAAAAAGGGCATGGTGGCACACAGCTCTAGTCCAGGCACTGGGGAGACTGAGGCAGGAATCCCAGTGCAAGTCTGGGGCCATCCTGGCTCATGGTCATTGAAAACCTAGACTGGGATACATAGCAAGACCTTGTCTCAATAAACAAATAAATAAGTAAAATTATTTGATTAATTAAACAGAAAATACAGAAAACTCTTAGTTTGTAACTTTTAAGGATAGCAAATTAAACTACAAATGCATCAAGTTGAATATCAAGATCCTGCACGGAAGGCTATGTTGACGAACTTATTTTCCATACATCGAGTACAATGAAGCCTTGACTGACCTACAACTCAATGTAGACCAGACTAGGCTCAAACACAGAGGTCAGCATACCTTTGCCTCCCAAGTACTTGTATTAACAGGGTACATCACTATGCCTGGCTATTTTTATTTTTTGAGACAGGCTCTCACACAGCTCAGGCTGGCCTTCAACTTCTGATTTTTTTTTTTTTTTGTTACTCTCTCCCAAGTACTTTGATTATATATATACACCACCACATATGGCAGACAGGTAGGGAGGCATGCACGCTCCCAAGTGAGTGCAGGAGCACGTTCGCACGTGCACACACACACAAACAATTTGGAAGACTGAAATTCTATTTGTTAGTAATGGCTAACCTTTGAGATGAAATTAATTCCTAAGTTATAAATAACATACTACTTTTTAAAACAACAGAATGATAGCTTACATTTTATTTATTTATTTATTTATTTAGGTTTTTCAGGACAGGGTTTCTCTGTGGCTTTGGAGGCTGTCCTGGAACTAGCTCTTGTAGACCAGGCTGGTCTTGAACTCACAGAGATCCACCTGCCTCTGCTTCCCGAGTGCTGGGATTAAAGGCGTGAGCCACCAACGCCCGGCTGATAGCTTAAATTTTTAGTGCCATAAGAATACTAAAGATGCTTCCCCAAATATCAATTTGTCATGAAACAGAACTCTTAGTTAACTTGTCACATACATCCAGCCATCTGTCCACAATAGCATTAGCCTCTTTTTCAAAGGGGGGCTCTTCAAAGGTTTTCATTTTATTTAGATGATATTGTAGATTTTTACAAATCTGATTTATCTTGTCCACAACTTCTAAATGTTCATTGAATTCTTCTTTCACAGTTTCAATCTGCAAAAAAAAAAAACCAGAAAAATTAAGTTTTTGACGTATTCAAAACATACGTATAGAGAGAGGCAACTAGAATAACGATTCTATTTTTTGTTATTAAACCTAGAAATGATCTTAAAGGCCAACAAGATGGATTAGTAAGGAAAGATCGTGCTGCCAAGCTTCACAGCCTTGCGTTTAATCCCCAGGACCTCAAGGTGAAAGGACAAATGACTTCCCTTTCTCGAGTTATCCTTCACATGTGCTCTGCAACATCCATGCTCTCTCTAAACAAATAAATATAAAACAAACAAAAGACCACAATTGGAGTAAAAATATTCTGTTTATCCAATGGACAATTGTTAGAATTATTTATTTATTTATTTATTTATTTATTTATTTATTTATTATGTAGTGTTCTGCCTTTGCAGTCTGCAGGCCAGAAGAGGGCACAGATCTCATTATAGTTGGTTGTGAGCCAACATGTGGTTGTTGGGTATTGAACTCAGAACCTTTAGAAGAGCAACACTGCTGTCAACCTCTGAGCTATCTCTCCAGCCCCTAGAATTCCTATTTTAAAGACTAGCATAAGAAAACACATGGGTAACTATGAACTGGAACTCAAGACCAAGAAGATTTTGTGGCTGCCTGTGCTGTATTCTCCAAGAACCAAGGAATCAAGGCTCCTTAAATCCACTGGAAATTAGGACGGGATTCCTATAGATTTCAAGGCCAGTGAAGGTCAGTGCCTCTGCTGGATGGAACTGAAAAACTGTTCCTGATTTTGGTGGCCTCCTTCAATTAAGGCTGATAGGAAATCAGTCACACAGTCACCATTCACCATCGTACTACCAATGTCTCAACAAGGCTCCTTTGGATTGGACAGCTGTGTAGAACAGCCTGACAGAGTGGGTCTCAGACAAAGGCTCTCAGTGTCCCTGGAACATGGAGGCTGGAAGTTCTAAGACGAAGTCACCCATAAGAATCTGGTTGAGGGCTGGAGAGATGGCTCAGCCATTAAAGGCTAGGCTCACAACCAAAAATATAAGAATCTGGTTGATACAGAAATGAATGGCTGCTCTTACAGAGGACCTGGGTTCAGCTCCCAGCATGCACATGCTGGCTCACAACCATCCTGTTCCAGGGGATCCAATGCCTTCTTCAGACCTCTTTGGGCTCCGGGCATGCATGTGGTACACATACATACTTGGGGACAAAACATCTATACACATAAAAGAAATACATCTTTAAAATTTTAAAATAAATAAAAATTAAAGAAGCTACTATCTGGCTGATACATACTTCCATTGAGTTGCACTCAAGAAATAAGAAGTTTAGGGGGTTAGAGTGATGGTTCTTTTGGAAGACCCTGGGGGGTTAGAGAGATGGTTCTTTTGGAAGACCCTGGTTAGATTCTCAGCACCCACAAAGTGGCTCACAACCACCTGTAACATCAGGTCCAGGGGAATCTAACATCCTCTTCCAGCCTCTACAGCAATGGTTCTCAACCTTCCTAATGATGCAACCCTTTAATACAGTTCCTCGTGTTGTGGTAAACCCCAACTATAAAATTATTTTTGTTGTTACTCTATAACTGTAATTTTGCTACTATTATGAATCGGAATGTAAGTATCTGTGTTGTCTGATGGCCTTAGGCAATGCTAATGAAATGGTCATTAGATCCCAGGGGTCACAATCCACAGGTTGAGAACCACTGCTCTTCAGGAACTAGGTATAAAACTGGTGTATAGACACATATGGAGGCAAAACACCGTCTACATAAAACTAATTAATTAAAATCTATTTAAAAATGAATAGGAAGTTTAATAAAACTATTTTCGAATGAGCAAATACATCAAGAAGACTACATGTCACACATACTTGTCACAGCTTGACAGCCCTGTAGCTGGAAACTCATGAGCCACAGGGAAAGACACGGTCATAGAGTAAAGAGTATGGCGTATTCCTTTCTAACCATGTAAATTCATAGAAAATAATGACATCTAGTGTTCAAAAGATGTTTTTCTCCTTAGCATATGGAGCTGGGATTGGTGATGCTATCAACACAGATGGGCGACTGGGGGATGTGGCTCGCACATCTTTACAGAAAATGAATACAGGAATTGTAATGCCCTCCTTGTCTGCTAGCAACAGACAGGGTTTCCCACAGTCTTCATCTCCCATGCCTGCACGAGGGCTCAGGTTCCTTTCCAGTGAAAGCCCTGGGGCAAGAGGGCTTTGCAGTCCTATGGGGGGGCAGCGGGTGACGGAGCCACAGTTCCAGTACTAAAGCCCAAATAGAAGTAACCCGCTACCCACTCGAAACTGATTTCTTTCTAGCTCTGGTGATAAATTAGATAAATTCCTTAATACCTAGTCAAACAGTCACTACTAAGTTCGCCGTGCAGGACAAATCTCTCGAAAGGTGGACTCACCTCTGCTACCTTCTTCTTCAGGTTGTCCCTTCCCATGTAGGAAGCCTGCTGGGAGATGATACCCTCTTCTTTTTGAATCAAAGCTGTCAAGTTGTTTTTAAAATTCTGATATTGTTTTAACAGCTCCAGAACACTCCCACACTGTTCAAGGCTATGCAGGAGAAAAGGAAGGAAAACAGCCTGAAATTATGCCATGTGTACTATGACAACAGCTCACGAGTCACGGAGGACTTTCCTGCTCCACAGGGCTTGATTATATTACCAATAAGGAGGACATAGCAAACAGATTGCACAAATAAATAATCACCAGATTCTCACCTTTACTGATTATGTTAACATGTCAATACAAGTAAGCTCTGGGGAGATACTCAAGATTACACGTCAACACATGTAAGCTCTGGGGAGATTACAGGATTTGGACCTCGACAGAACCAGCATTTCGTCGAGCAACCAGCAACCACAAGACCCAATGGAATGACAGCCCCACAATAGCACTATCCAAGATTATTTTCGATCAGATTGTTGCACAGCTCACTTACAGGACTATCTATTCCAGTCATTCTTAGCTCAGTCCTTTTCAGAAAGGGGAATAATTCACTGAACATGGCAGTTAAATTGGTACTAATTTATCCTAAGACTTTAAAGAAGGCACTATGACCTATGAAATTAAACTAGATCATACACCACAAATGGGCTTTATCATGGCTTCCTTGCACATAGGTTCCATCTGAATTCAGGGTGTGCTGAAGCGAGGGTGGACCATAGGAGTCCAAAGACTTAAGGGAAGGTACATAGTGACTCAGGGACTTCCCACAGCAAACAGTTCATGTGCTTCCTGAACTCCTTCAGAGACAGAAGTGGCCCCAGCCATAGAGGTAGACACTGTCAGGAGGTGCTAGAGCTCCATGTGACAGATGTTGGCCTGTGAGCTCTAGCGTGAAGCCCAGTGTTTGCCCCTCTCAAAGTCCAGGGGACACATTTCCGAATGTTAAGTATACAGATGCATTTTCAGATTCAGAAGGGATGTTTCCCTTACCAGTCTGTGAGAGCAGCTTTCACACTGTCCCATAAGGCTGCTGTATCTCGACATTGTTGAATCACCATTTTCTCTTTGCCATCTTTGAATTTCGGGAGAGAATTAACCATTTTTTGTATGCGCATCTTCTCTTCCTCTAATCCATTGAGGTCCTTATCTAGCCTGAGTAATGACTTTTTCCTTGAGTATGGAATTAAAAAAAAAAATTATTGGTCAATTGTTAACCAAGCTGATTCAACAAAAAACATGGGAAAAGCAGGAATGTGTTTCCATTGTCACCATGAGATTAATGGCAAAATTCCTACTACAAAGGAATTCCTGAATAATATGTACAGGAGTTTATTCCTGCAATACAGAGATTTGGAGGGCTCCCTGCATTACCAAAATACTTTTTGACATTTTAATTAAATATAACAAATACATAAAGCCATAAGCAATAACATTTTCCCTTTTGGTGAACATATGTATGCATGTGCATATGAGAGAAAAGAGAGAGAGAGACAGAGAGAGAGCGACAGGGATAGAGAGAGACAGAGAGAGAGAGAAAGAGACAGAGAGAGAGAGCGACAGAGACAGAGAGAGATTTTGTGTGTGTGTGTGTGTGTGTGTGTGATGCTGATACATGATATGAATAAATAGGTGATTGAACAAAGCAAGGCCTCTAAGAAAGGGTGGGGGACCAAAGAGGAAGGATTGGACATCACGCACTTCCTGTACAAAAAAGCTCTCTCAATTCAAAAAGGAACTATTTAACTAAGGGTTTATCCTGAAAACCAACCCTGAAGAAAGAACTCCATGAGTATGAACTGCAATTGCTCGCCTCCAGTTCACCCTGGAACCTACTTCTCACCGGCCTTCACTCCTTACTCATTCACCCAAACTACAATTGAGATTCCCAGCACCTTCATACTGGGAAATACCAACTCCGTCCAGGCCTTCATCCTCTTCCAGTGGTCAGGACAACCTCACACAGATGGTCACTTCCTCCTGGGTAAGGCTCCCAAGCCACTCTTGTTGTCCCTGAGCCCCCTGTCTTCAGCTAGCTCCCCCTTATTACCCTGATCTCTTAACACAGAGTACCCTTGCAGGTACAGCTTGGACCTCTTCTCCTTGTGCCATCTACACTCTTCAGTCAACCTCATGACGTGAAACAGCAACTGAAGACTCAAATGTGCATCTCTAGCTCAGGCCTTTCTCCTGACATCAATCATCTTGAAGCCTTGTGGAGATGGCTACTAGAAGGTCAAACGGGTACTTCAAACCTGTTTCTAAAAGGGTGCCCACCTGATCTGCCATTCAGTAGCTGGAAGATGTCAGTCTTTCTCATGCATTAATGGTAACTCCCTTCTTTTAGCGTCTCAGATCAAACCCTGGAAACTCCACAGCATCTAAAAATTTTCTGCCTCACCACTGGTCCATGATACCACCATCCCTCCTCACATGGATAGCATCCCATAGTCTATTTTTGGAATATCAGCTATAGAGAGACAGTTATGGTTTAAACCACATCATATCCTGCTGCTTAAAACCCTCTAATGACATCCAGGTCACTCAAAGAGAAAGCCAAAGTCACAACATAGCCCCATATGAGTTAAGCCCCATCCCACCCATGACATCCTATCTCCCTTCCCCTCCCCCTCAACGCTGTACCTTCTCACCTCCTTGCCGTTCCTCATTCATACCTGGATTTCTACTACAGACCCCTCAGCCCCACGGCTGTTCCCCAGATAGTCACAAGGTTTGCTCTTGAATTTTATTTGATGAACATATTCTGCTCACAGTGATGCTTCTGTGAGCACCCACCTTGCCACCACAACCTCTTTCTCCTTCCTTACTCAGCTTTGTCTCCCTAGGTTTAGTCACCACCAGTCGTAAGTTCCAGAAGAGTCAAGAACGTTCAACCTATTTTTGTAAGTACAGTATTCCCAATACCCTAAACTGCACGGCATGGAATATCTATTTTGCTCTATTCACAGCTACATGAATACACAACTGTCATCTATAAACATATGGCTCTTAATTCATATATTAGCATCCATTACTTTTGGTGAACATATAATTAAAGTGTATCGAAGTGATAACTACACAAATGATTAGCGCAATACCTCATTACATACTGAAGAACTCTAGGGTTGAAAGTCTCAATGGGCCTGAGGGGGAATTTTGGAGGGAAAGGCATATTTATACTAAGGGACTTGGGTGAGCTAAAAACTCTGAAGAGACCACCAAGTCAGAGAAACTAAAGTGAAAGGGAGTGGGAAAGGTTTGGAATATTTATTAGGAAGAGGAAGGTTCTACAAGAATAACTATTAATGACTCAGTGTTCACAATCAATCAGAAGCCATATTCTGAATGCTGAAACGAAAATGGCTTGTATGTCACCAAACCCATTCAGTTCCCATAAGGCCTCTTTAAACTCAGCACCACTCTAATCCTGCTGGGAGGATAGGAGACCATAAAAGAACTAAGTAAGTACAGGGACATGCGATGGCATGTGGCCTTTGGTCATGATTCCTTTTATTTTGTGGTGGCTGACACTGTCAACTACAAAGGACCAAGAATTCCCTCACACCACACTGATCTAGACTAGAGTAACTGAGATGTGAAGACCCACACTAATTGTGGGCGGCATCATTCCATGGCCTGGGATTCCTGTACTGAATCTACCAAAAGGAGAAAGTGACCTAAACATTAACATCTGTGGCTCTCTGCTTCCTGACTGTGAGTGGCAGCCACCTTGAGCAGCTGAGGCAGGTATTTCCAGTCATGACCTACTTAACTCCCAAACGGTGAGCCAATAGTTCTTTCTCTGTGGGGTCCCCTTTGTCAGTATTTTATTACAAGAACAGGAAAACATAACTGAGATGAGCAACTGAGGTGTATATGAACTATGTGGGACCTGCTAGGTTTTCACCCTTAAGGGAATACCACAATGCAAACAGAGAAGAATGAAGGAACAAGAAAGTAACTTATGTCCTTCACCCGTGTCTCACTCCGCTTCTCTCATGTCCAGGAAAACACACTCTGGGAGGGCGGGTTGAACATTCTGTAGAGGAACTTTATCAATAAAAAGTAAATTTCCATGAAGTCTGTTGAAAGGAATGCAGAACACTGAATAGTCAGAGTGATGAGATAGAAAGATCCAGAAGTATTTGAAAATGCATCAAGTATCACTGTGGATGACACCGTTCTTACCGATGCTTCACAGCTGGTGCAGTGGGATCCTTCAGACCGATTTTACTGATCTGATTCTGGATGTCTTGAATATTTTTAAGGAGCTCATGATTTTTGGAACTACAGGCATCCAATAACGTCGTGTCCTCAGTGAGTCCTTCCTGTTTACTCTGGCCATGCGAGTCTGAGACCTTGACTGACAAAGCACCAAGAAGTTTCTGACAGGTGGTATTCTCCCCTCCCTCAGCATCTTTAACGTTTATACCGAGCATCCTCAAGCGTTCATCCAAAGGCCCGGCCTTCTCTGTCACCAGGAGAATGTCTTCCTCAACAGTTCTCACTGCTGGAGTACCCTCCTGTGCATTCGAGGTAGGAGGGTCTGCAGGGGGCTCAACAGACAGCTTCACTGCTCTCAGAGAAGCCAAAAAGTCTTCCAGAGCCTCCAGGGTAGCTTCACTCATCTCCAGCTTCTGGTTCATGGTCTCCAGCTGGAGTCTGCATTTCAGCACAATATCCTGTATTGCACGCTGATCTAGGGTGTGTAAGTCCCTTGGTACAGAGTCACTTGGCTCTTCTAAATGGGCACATATTCTCATCTGCTGTGCTATGGAATCTCGGATATCCTAGAGTTAAAAAGTAAAACAAAACAAAAACAGTGAAAAGAAAAAGAGAAGCCCTGAACTGAATTACATGCACCATGCATATGCATGGGTGCCTCTGTGTGTGCACAAACTGTGTGCATATTCTCTCTCTCTCTCTCTCTCTCTCTCTCTCTCTCTCTCTCTCTCTCTCTCTCTCTGTCTTTCTGTCTCTGTTTCCCCCCACACGCACACACACAAAGAGAGGGCAACAACTAAGACAGAGAGAGCAAAGTGCTGACTAAATTTGATCTACAAAAATATTTCTGAGTTTAACCAAAGCTGAACGTTTTTAGAATCAGGAAACATTTCAATAGCAAATGAGCCAATGCCAACTGTTTCTTTATCTAACACACCTTCCTCATGCTTGAATTCCAAGAAAACAGGTACATAGATGTACTACTTCAAAGAAGTAATAGCAGATCAACAGTAAAGTGATCTGTCTTATGATTGGAGGAGTATTTAAAATGGAAGCAGAAATAAGTAAATTGAAGACTATGCCAGCTTCAGTGTTTAGAAATTTTGTGACTGATGACATCCCAAGAAAGGCTTTATTCTGAATTGGAAGAAAATATCCCTTTACTTACTCCTTGGTACCTACATCTAAACTTCAAGGAATAGAATAAATAAGAAATGAATAACAAACAAATAAGAAATGAATAACAAACAAATTATTAAGGTATTTATATCAAGGCTTATACTCTAAATCTCACTATGATTTTAAAAAGTTAAATATCTGTGAGCATCTCTGAGGAACTGAAGGTCTTATAAATACATTCTGAGAGTGTATTCACCTGCAGGTTCTGACGAATGCCATCAACCTCCACGGGATGCAGGTTCTGGACAGACACTGTGCAGAAGGGGAGGTGGGGACCACAAAGGAGAGCACACTCCTTCTCCAGGGGCAATACAATCTGAAGGGCCAACTCCAGTGACTCCATTCTGGGGATAAAACAAACCAGATGTGGATGGGAAAACAGTAAAAGGCTGTCCTACAAAAACATGCTAACACTGTCATTTAACCAAAAGAAGGATATGGTTACCCAGTAAAAATATATATAATGACATGTACAAGCCATCACATTAAAACCCAAACCCACAGATCCAAAGTGCCAAAGAAGTCAGGCAGGGATATAGCTCAGTGGTAAACTGCCTGTCCAGCATGAAGCTCTCCTTTTTATCCTCAGCACTAAATAAAGATAAATCAAAATTTAAAATAAAATGTCAAAAATGTATCCAAATACACACACAAACACACCATCCATTCATTCAAACATTTAGTTAATAAGACACCTGGGTTAACTATCATCCCGCTAGCCTGGGTCAGCTCCAACCCGATTCTGTAATGCTGATGATTTGTTTGTTTTGTTTTTGTTTTTGTTTTGTTTTGAGACATGGTCTTGTGTAACCCAGGTGGGCTTTGAGCTTGCTTTGTAGCCAGGCTGACTTTAAACTTCTGACTGATCCCAAGCCCTAAGATTACAGGTGTGCAGCATTCCATTTACTTTACAAGGTGCTTAGGACAGGGAGCAAGGCTTTGTGTATCACGTAGTTCACCACCACCTGAGCCCCTCTGATGTCCAGACTCACCATACCTCTCCTACTCGTCAATCAGTTTCAGCACCTAAACATTCTATGTAGTTTAATAGATGCTGCACAGAATGGAAAATTGTTGTTAAGCATTTTTTCTTTGAAATACAAGAATAAAAATGAAATTTAACTTGGACTTAAGGACCAATAAGCCTCAAAATTATGTTATTGTAATTATGGAATTGTCATATTTTATTACAAGTATAATTGCTTTTCCTATGTATAGAAATAAATGGGGTGCAACAAATAGGCTCCAACTGATAATAATTTAAAACATCGCCATGTGTAACAAACAGACTCTCTGAGTCTTGGCTGCTGCCACTTAAGATGGGGGGGTGGGTGGGGGGTGGGGAATATGTACTGGGGACACATTATTTATTTATTTAATGGTGTTTTGCTTGCATGTATGTATGTGCAACATGCACATTTCTGGTACCCATGAAATCCATAAGAGGGTGTGGGGTTTCTTGGAACTGAAGTTCCAGAAAGTTGGAAATTGAATCAGGTCCTCTGGGTGAGTAGCCAGTGCTCTTAGCAGCTGAGCCACCTCCCCAGCCCCCACCCTTGGGTTCGATGTAGGACAATAGTAACACAGTCATTTTAGCAATGAAGAAGCCAATGCCCTGAAAGGTTGTAACTCAGAAAAGTTCATATCCAAGGGGAGACATGGCCTTTGAAATTACAAAGAGCTGAGGGTCCTCCTGAGTCTCTAGCCAGATTACATAACCTCTTTTGGTATCTGCTTCCTTATTGGTAACCAAAGGCCCAGGTGTTAGAAACTGTGTCATGATGGGGCACACCATTAGTAGATGAGGCCGAGTGGGAGGAAGTTAGATCAGTGGGGGTCACTGGTAATGACTTTGAAGGGGATGGGGGACTCCAGCCCCATTCTGTTTCTATCTGCTCTCACCTGCTAGCAAGAGTACAGGCATCCTCTGCCATGCACACGCACCATGACCTTCTCTATAACCATGGTCCCAAAACAACAGAACCAAGCATCTAGGATCTGCAGCCTCTGAAGGTTGGGCCAAAACAAAACTTTTCCCTCCCAAGGGTTAACAGGACAATCTTCTCATTGGGTTGTGACAACTACCTGAAGGTTTACAGTCTATTGACTCACACACTTAGCAATGCACTAGTCAGGGGTTAGCAAACCTGAGATGTACCTGGGGTTCATAAGCCTCCGAAGCGCTTGTTCTTTTTCCATTAGTAAGCCTCTGGCCTGGGCTAGAGCAGGCTTCTCCATGTCACTCACCAGACTTTCCAAATTCAGTGAAGTGACTTCAAAATCATCCCAGCAAGCACCAGTGTCCGCCCTTAAGACCTAAATGAAAAGATGAGTCCGTTTGTCAAGTCACTGGTCAAAGGCTCATTTATACTTTTCTCACAAAATAGACACCCACTCAAACAAAACACAATGCTCCACATGAAAGTGTGTTTGTTATGAACTGTCCTTTGGGGAACAATGGTATCTAGCCCTAATTCAGAGATCAGGAAGAAAGATCAAGACAGGGTTAGCTGTCACCAAGCTTGACAAGCTGAGTTTTGTTCCTACACACACACACACACACACCCACACACACACACACACACAGAAAGACACACACAGACATACACATAGACACACAAACACATAGACACACAGACACACACACACACATGCACAGACACACATACACAGACACACTAAATAAAATGTGATTTAAAACAAGAAGAAAGCAAATTTAATGAAGTTAAAGCAGTTGACAATATGGCTTTCAAAGGCATCTAAGATCACTTTCCCTAGGACAAACACACAGAGAGCAACAGAGATGGCTCATTGGGTAAAATGCCTGCCATATAGCACGAGGAACTGAGTTTGGATCCCCACCACTTAGGTAAAAAGCTGTGTATGGCCTGCATGTCTGCCATCTCAACACTGGGAGGCAGAGACAGGACTTCAGGAGGAGGGTTCTAGAAACCCTGACTCAAAAGATAGGGTGGAGAGAGTTAGAGAAGACACCTAATGCTGGCTTTGGCCTCCACACAAATGGGCAAACACACGTGTACACACACATACACACCTACCCCCTCTACTCACATATACAAACATGCACATACACACATATGTATACACACACATGCACACGCATGAAGTAAAAGGTAATCTACTTTCTCTAAGTAGAAAATTGTTACATTCTAAACTCAAAGAAAACTTGGAATGAACCAAGTTTTTAGATAGAAGAAATCAAAGAAAGGACAGGAATGGTGGCACATACCTTTAATTCCAACACTCACAAGGCAAAGGCAGATTGATCTGTAAAGTCAAGGCCAGCCTGGTCTACATAATGAAACCTTGTCCAAAAAAAGTGAGTGAAACTAATTTATAGCTTATAATTAGACATTTGTACTTCTATACTATTCTAATTCCTTTTCTTGGTTATTGATTTCTTTTTTCTTCGTGTGTGTGTGTGTGTGTGTGTGTGTGTGTGTGTGTGTGTGTGTGTGTGTGTGTAAGAGAGAGCGAGAGTCCACAAAAGGGCGATGTCATATCACTTGGAGCAGGAATTACAGAAGGTAATGAGCTGTCTGACATGCATGTTGGGAACTAAACCTCCGACCTGTAGAAGAGCAGAAAGAGCTCTTGACCTGGATGAGGCATAATATTTTCAGGAATCACCTGCAGATCCGTCAGTTTGCCCTGCAGGCAAGCACTGCTCCATTCGCTTTCACTAGGAAAGTCAGACGTGAGTCTGGATTTGTTGTCTTGCAGGTGCCGTTCAAGAGTCTCTCTTTGTGTATCATACCTGGGAGAAAATTAAGTGCAACATTGCTTAGTATGTCGAAGCGATGGTGGGGCTGGGCAAAGTATAATGTAATATGTATATATGAATTTATATGAAAAAACGACACAGTGAAACCAGTTTCTTGTTTGCAAACCAAAAAATTTAATAAATATAAAACATTACTTAATTTTAAAATAAGACATAAATATTTTAAAATTACTACCAACTGTGCATGCAGAAATACCCAAATAACTTCTGCTTAAATTATGGCCACATGCCAAAATTACAACTGAAGAATAATACAAGTTTTAAAGACACATAATAATGGCTCAGGGAGCAAAGACACCTGTGGCCAAGGCTGGTGACTTCATTTTGATCCCCAGGACCCACACGGTGGAAGGACTCCTATAAACTGTCCTCTGTTTCTGCACACTCGTACCTATCCACACACCCACATCACAAATGAATGAATACATATTAAAAATAATAAGAGCTAAACGTTAAAATAGCTTAGTAGTTAAGAGATGCCTGCCACCAAGCACAATGACATGAATTTAATACCCAGGACCTAGAGTGGGAGAACACACACATATATCCATTCACACATACACAAATAACTAAATGGATATATACATATATGCATATGTGTGTGTACATGTACGTGTGTGTATGAAATACACGTTGTCATTGGTGAGAGAGTGTCAATGGATCCTCACAGTTTAAAAAGAAGTTACCTCTCCCATAAGTCACTCAGTGCCTTGCAGTCCTTTCCTTCCTTCTCCACAATGCTTCCTTCTTGCTGAGGCTTTAATTCTGGTGTCTGGCTAAAATTCTTAAGGGGCTCCATTGCCTAAGCAAATGTGCAAAAGAGTAAAGACAACACCTTAAACACATTCCCATGTCAGGAGAACTTAGTGCTCAGAGCAAAACCTTCTCACCAGACAAGAACATTGACTAGGCAGACTGTGGCCTTCTAACTGGTAAAGCCAGGCTCCCGATACTGACTGCATCAGACCCCATGGCTCAGTCAAAAGCAACACCCTGACGACAGGCATTCCTTCCTAGCACCTGCTGCCATATAGTAAATGCCAGTTTCTCTACCTTCAGCAATTTTGCAAATTCAATTCCCAAGGGAAACAAAATACATTCTATTGAGAAGGCAAATGACTCGGTTTATCACAACATTATGGGGTCGCCTGTGAAGACGACGGTCAGCTTCATCCAACTCGACAGCAGCAGACACAATTTGTCTTCAGAAATTGTGCAGAGCAACTATTGGTACTCTTGGAAGAGTGCTAGGCACACTGAAGCTGTGACTGGCATCATTCTAACTCTCTGAGTGGTCTTCCTTGTATTTGTAAAGTAGGAAATCTTAATTGATGAAAACAGGTAATTAAACCAACTCTCATGAGAACTGGATGGTTATACACTTGACCTTCTACAATGAGTTTATTTGTGGAATATATCACCCACATTTAACACCTTTTCAGTTGACGATTGGTTTTCTGGTGTCTCAAGCAGTGCCTCACTGTGGGCATCCCTTCTGCCATTCTCAGTTGTGGTCAAGGCACTCCTAGGAAGGAATCACGATTGCTTATTAAAATAGAGTGGAGGGAAAATGGGACCTTATAAAGCATGAAGCACATTTAATGTCATCTGATTGTGCTCAGAGGCAAGAACCTTCTTACAAGGTACCAACCTCTCCTCCAGCGCATCTTCCTGGGAGGACCGCAGGGTCATGTGAATCTCGGAAGCACACTTCACAAGTCTCTCTATCTTTTGTTCGTAATCTCCGAGCGCTCTCTTCAGTTCCTGCTGACTCTCTGGTGAAGTCAGCTCTTCGCACAGCACCCTCAAGACACCCACGTGGTGTTCTAGCTGGTGTGCAACACTTTCCGGAGAAAAGCAAACCTATGGGAGGGAAGAAAGCATGATCTGGTTTCAGCTGAGGACACGTGATCAGGAACTCCAGGTGTGTGTGTGTGACGCTGACAGCATGCTCTTTCATGGACCGTCTGCCCTGAGTTGAGTATGCAGAAAACTGAGATGAGAGTCAACCCTGAGAGTCCCAGTTCAGTAACCAACATGCAAATGATGGTCTGTGACCTCGTGATGCCATGAGCACACCTCCACCTGCCTGCTTCACAGAGGGAGCCATCCGAGCTGGATGTGGGAGGAACGAGGCTCTCTAAGGGTGACTGGAGGACTGGCTTAGATTCTCTTCCTGTGGATACAGCCAAACATCCTGATGAGAGGAACTAGGGAGGAAGGGTTCCGTTTATCTCACTGGCTCCAAGCACAGTCTGTCACAGCAGGAAAGTCAGGAAGGAGGAGCTGGAAGCAGCTGGTCACACCGCTCCCACAATCAGGAAACAGAAGGATGGGTGCAAGCTAGCTCTCAGCTCACTTCCTCCACTCAATACAGTCTGGGATCCCTTGACTAAAGAATAGCCCTATATATACATCAGTCAGTCGAGATGACCCCCACAGGCATGCCAGAGACCCATTTCCAGGTAACTCAGCTTCTATCAAGGTGACAACCAAGGCAAACCCATCACAGAGAAGTTATATCCACCAATGACAAAAGATGACAGGTAGTAAATGTTCTCAGAGCACAGGCACCCTGCCGCTGTTGAAGTCCTCAGTCTAAGACTGGCCCTGGAGCCTTCTAAAGAGACTGGGGCTGTCCTTGGAGAGGAAGACCGCTACCATGGAGGCCCAGTAAAATGGGATCTGTGCTTTGCAGACTAGTTCTGAGGACTTGGGACATGGCTGTGTTGGTACAGTGCCCGTCTAATGTGCATGACGCCCTGGATTTCAATCCCCAGCACTATCCCCAACCCCGAAACAGAAAACTGTTATGGTGAAAGACAATGAAGCTGTTTTCTTCCTAACAAAATAAAGGAGGTGCAACATGATAGACAGAAGAGAAAAAGTGGCTGGACTAATAGAACAAAGCTGCTCAGTAACTGGGGCTACAGTGGAGTGGGGGAAAGGGGGAGTGAAGATTGCTGGGACAGCAAAGCCATTCATAACCAAGACGCAAGGTTACAGGTTCCATTCTAGACCAACCTGAGGTCCCTGAAGGACATCTGTGATACCCACCAGTCAGGGGTAGACAGGAGAGATCAGGGGAAGACTGCTAGGGAGAAGCATAGGCACAAACATAAACAGATGAATAAATAGTCTTAAGGGTATAAAAATTCATACTAAGGATGGATGAAAGTCATGAAAAATGTAGAACGCTCCAAATGTTCCAAAATCTGAAACATTTAGGAAATGAGGAAAAAATGGAGAAATTTGTGAAGGATAATTATGTGTGTGTGTGTGTGTGTGTGTGTGTGTGTTACATATATATATGTGTGTGTATATATATATACATATATATATGTATATATGTGTGTATATATATATATACATATATATATATATATATATATATATATATATCATACATATATAGGTATCTATACATCTGTGCAAGGAAGGGTAACACTGTGAGAGCCACAGAACAGAAGCTGACAGTTAAAAAGAAAAGAGGACTCAGTGCTTACACAAATCCAATCAAAGAGGCTGGAGACTAAAAAGAGATCATCTATGACTCGATTGTTCATTGACACAAAGCTCTACTGTTGAGGACTCTTATCCTGACGCAATACCATCTGTACTACAGCAGAGGTTGGGACAGTTATGACTGTGTTCAGGGCAAAGGGTTCCCAGCCATCACAAACGAAACATGAAAACAAGAGCGGTGGCTGAGATTCCTCACTTCTGATGGGTAAAAAGCACACAGTCAGGTTAGAGCCTAGACCATGCACACATCGAGTCCACAGGAATGAGCAGGCTAAAACAATCTCCACAGCACAGTCAGTCCTAGGCCATGAGCTTACACCGTGGCTGCCCAGTGAACACGATGGCAAACATCGATGAGTGTGAGATGGCTTTACCTCATGTTCCTGGATGAGGCCCCTGGTCTTCCCTCGGCGGAGAAGCTTCTTCTCTTTATTTATTTGCTTTTCAAGTTTAGCAATATTGTCTCTAAGCTTTCCTTCTTCCATGGCTATCTTTAGTTGTTGGATATATAAAGAAATTTCATGATGGAGAGGCTGCAAACAAAGGAGTATATTAATCCCGAGAAGACAACAGACTCAACTCTCTTTCTAGTTACAAAAAAATGGCCATAGAAACAAAAGGAAGGAAGCAAAGCTTATGTGTTCATTCACCCTTATTATTTTTGAGAAGAACACCCCAGATCCATACACCTATTTTTTTCTTCCTGACAACTAAAAATGTCTTTTAAACTGTGAAAGATGCTGTCAGGAAAATAAAAGACATGCTACAGACTGAGGGGAAATATAGTTAAAAGACATATCTGAGGGTAAAGAGACATAACAGATGTGTGTGTCCTGGATGGGGTCCTGGAGCAGACAAAAAGCACTGGATCTGAGGAAACAGACTCCAGTGCCTGTGCCACGTCCTTCTGGCTCACTCACCAAGACAGAGAATCCTACACTAGACCTTTCTGAACTACCTCTGCCATGATTCCTCAAAGTGAAAACTGCTCTAAACTAGAAGCCCATCTAAAAAACTTGTGAAGCAGAGGCAGAAGGATTTCTGCAAGTTCCAGGCTTGCCTGGTCTATAGATGAGACCCTGTCTAAAAAACAAACCCAAAATAATTTTTCAGGAAGACCATTGATAGTTTTTCATTCAGTTACATAGAGATCCCTTGATCCAGAACCCACTCTTCGATGGGGATACTAAAATCCAAGGATGCTCAAGTCCCTTATGTGGCATGGAATTTGCATATTACCTCACACCCCCTATTAACTGCAAGTCATCTCTAGATCACATATAATGTTTAATATAATGTAGATGCTATGCAAACAGCTGCTATGTGTACTGTTTAGTACATCGCGCATGAATGTGGGAAAGGCTGCACACTTTCAGAATAGACACAAGTCTATTCAAATCATTTTGACCCACTTTTGGCTAAATGCATGGACACAGAACCCAAAATATGGAGAGCGGACTATACTGACACATACATATATTCATACATTTATTGACTATATCCTCTATGACTTATGTAAATCTCTGCAATAATCCTGCCAATTAAATTGTGTTATTTTCAGGTTACCAGCGAGGTTCCTAAAAGTTTAGTAACCTGCCCAGGGTCACAGCTTCACCTTCAGCAAGCCTCCCTGAGTCACTACGGAAACCTATGCATGGGCACATGCTTTACTGTTATCTCAGTCAGGATCCAGCCAGGAAATTAGAAACAGGCTCAACTTTTCATTCCGGGGATATTAAATGGCTCCCAGCATGGAGGTTCAGACTCGTCAAACTGAGACGAGAAAGGCAATCTAGAGAAAAGCAGTGGGGCGGAAGCTGCTCCACCCCAGGCTTGAGGCTTTGGTGGAGCTCAGTGGAAAGAGAGCCAGAGTCTCCGAGGCTGGAGAAGATGCGTTGCTGTTGAGACGTTGTAGAGAGGCAGAGAAAGAGAGAATGCAGGCTCTCCTTTTCTTTCTCCAATTGCCCTCAGGTCTAGAAAGCATTATCCTTGCCTGAGGCAGACGCCTGTTAAGGCGGAGCCTAGGAACCGGAACCCCTAACTGTATCATGAATGCCACAGAGGAAGCCTGGATTGGCTCTGATGACGAACAGGGCCAGCATCAGAGCCACAAGTCAGAGGCCCACGCTGCTCTCACCTCCCACTTGGCACATGCATCGCGATACTGCTCTTCCAGGCGCAGCTTCTCATCACTCGGGGCATGATGCTTCAGTTCTTCAACAGCTTGTAGATACTTGGCCAGACTGTTGGTATTAAAAATCTCCAGTGCTTCCTGGAAAAAAAAAAAAAACGGAAACCTGATGACATTGCCCATGATCACGTTGCTATTTTTTTCTTTTCTCATATTAATTAATTTATTTATTTATTATGCATACAATATTCTACCTGCATGTGTGTCTGCAGGCCAGAAGAGGGCACCAGATCTCATTATAGATGGCTGTGAGCCACCATGTGGTTGCTGGAAATTGAACTCAGGCCCTTTGGAAGAGAAGTCAGTGCTCTTAACCTCTGAGCCATCTCTCCAGCGCTCCCCCCCCCCCATTGCCATATTATTTGAGCTAATTTGGTCTGTCTTTTGCAGAGAGAACCAGAAGGGGGGTAGATGGTGACAATCTGAAATTTTACAAGAGGCATTTTTTTGTTTTTGGTAAGTTGAGGCTGATGACCTATTTCCGTATCTTGAGTTCTTTCAAAAAGATTACAAAATTGAAAGGTCTTTCCCTACTTGACATTCAAAATGCTAAAAATTAGCATACAATCAGGCAAAAAGTCAAAGTAGGATTTATGTGGCAAATTTTATTTAAGAGTGTGTATGAGCAATGTTAGGTAGCCAGGAGGCACCATTACCTCACCATCCACTCAAATTCTTGCCCAAGGCCAGTCCACAGACAGACATGCCAGGGAAAGAGCTGCAGTAAAGAGTTGGAAACAGACTTGCTAGACCTGCATCTGCTCCTCCCCTGGCCACGCTCTTTGAGCGCAGAAACCTGACTTAGGTAACCAGTGAAAGAAGGAACCAAAAATACGTTGGGAAGTTTGTGAGAAGGGCTGAAAATCCACAGGAGAAGGAAAAATGGGTTCTAGAGAAGATCATCACACAGGGTAGAGACTCGTTCATTCACACAGCACACATTTATTAAGCACTTACTGTAGACAGAATACAAGGCAGAACCCCAGGGCCCTTCTCTCTTCGGGTTCTTTGATAACTGCTCTATTTGTGAGCTAAAAAACACAGTTATGTTGGTGTGAGTTTCTACTATCTCACATCAGCAGAGTACAAGGGTGTCAGGGTAGACCCAGGTGGGCAAGGTCTTATGTATATGATGAAAATATATCTTCACTAAATGGCCTAGTCCAAAACAGAGGAACTGTGGTCTCAAATTCCAAGAGGAAAATGGAAAGGGAGAAGGAAATGGGACAAAAGCTCTTCCCTCACCTGGAAACCTCAACTTTTTTCTTTTTTCATTAATTTTTTCTTTAGGCAAAGGTGTATTTGTTTGCCTCATGTGACCATATGCATGCAAGTGCCTCTGAAAGACAGAAGAGGGCATCAGTTCCCCTGAGACTGGAATTACAAGCAGTTTGTGAGATGTCCAATGTGATTCCTGGGGACCAACCCCAGGTCCTCTGCAAAAAACTGGGGTGCTTAACTGTGGAGCCACCTCTCCAGCCAATTTCTTCTTTGTAAGCCCACATATAGACACTCCCGACATCCACTTTAGCAAATGACTGACTGATTGACTTCCTGCTTTTTCTGAAGTAGAATCTCAAGTAGCAAAGGCTAGCCTCAAGCTGCTATGGAGTGAAAGATGCCTGGAAACTCCTGATGCTTCTGCCTCCGCTTCCTGTCTGCCTCTGCTTCCTGAGTTCTGAGATTCCAGGAATACACCACTGGCAAGTTGTCCAGGCTCACAACACACACACACACACACATAGAGGAGGACTAGTTGAGAAGAGGAAAAGATCAAAGGGAGGGAGAAAGGGTAGAGAAAAATAATTGCATGTGTGAAACTGTCACAATGAAACCTACTATTATGTATAATATAGTTACACACACACACATCCCTAGTATCAAGTAAAATAAACAGTGAAAAAAATCCACAACAACCAAAATGCTGCAAACTCTCTACACAAAACAACTCTATTGGGTCTTTAAGTCAGAGATAAGTATGTGTTTATGAAAAACTTCTCAAAGGATTTTAAGAATAGTATTTTTTTTACATTAGCAAAGTACCTCTATGGACCTTTTTTCCCATAAAACCTCAGCAAATGTGGTACCTGGGCTGTACTGAATTGATATGCTCATTTTCAAGTAAAAAAAAAAAAAGCCAGAGAAATCAAATTCTTCTCAATCTTAAAATCAGCTGTGCTGTTTGTGCTGTTAGTTAAACATTTATTTGATTATTATTGGGGGAACAATGTCTGGTACTGGGAACACTTTGCAAGTTACACTAACTCTGTATGTAATTGTGCAAAGGAAACATCCAAATGTCAGGCTCGATGGGTGGCTGATGATAACTGTTCACCATGTAACAAACTTCCCACCTTGTACTTTGAAATGAGTCCACCAGGGTGTGCTCTCTGACCAAGTAACTGCTGGGCTCTCATGATGTAGGACTCAAGGTTCTTCTTTGCCTCTTCCAGCTGCAGCCTCACGTCTTGTTCCGGTGATTCACCACTTAAGTTCTTCCACACGGCAGACAATTCTACCATCGTGATCTGTGAAGGCAATTAAAAACAAAAAAAACTTCTCAAGTAAAGAACTGGACCATCTTGTTCCTAAATCCCTAAGTTTCCAATGCCTTTTATTCTAGTAGCAATACATATTTTACAATTAGGCATAGAAATATATAATTGAAAACATTTCTATTTTCAACATGCTCTAAATTATAAAGAAAAAAATATAATGTAAAATTAATATTTTAGAAAATAGTTCCAGGATTTGGACCAGACCTTCTTGGCCCACCCATCAACCACTTGGTTCTAAGCAATAAATTCATAAAGTAAAGAACATTAAGCTGGAGACCTGGACTCCCTCCTTAGCATCTTGAATCTTTGCCTGAAGCCCAGCTCTGAGGACATTTTGGAAGGACTCCAGGTTCGAAACACTTTCAACATCCATGTGTAGAGTATCTTCAGTTCTGGCCAGAAGTTCCTCATACATAGAGCCTTTAGCAATAAGATGCTACAAAAACAAATCAGACATCACAGTAAATATTTGGCTTCTAAGCCACATGCTAACCTTACATCTGGAAATAAGAAAATGGTAACTGTTAATCCAGAATAAGGCGAACTTTAAAATAACAGTTCTTTTTAAAAGCAACACATTGAGGGCTGGGATGAGGCTCAGTAAGGATAATGCTTGCTACCCAAGCATGAAGCTGAGTTTCATCAACACTCGGAAAATCGGGTGTACAGCTGTAATACCAGCACTAGGGCGGTAAAGACAGGGCGATCCCAAGTTCATGGTCATCCTTGGCTCACAGCAAGTTTGAGGCCAACCTGGAATTCAAGTGACATTGTCTCAAAATATAAAATAAGTAAGGGAAGGAGAAACGGCCCGCCCACATTACAGGCTAATAACTGCCTGTAACTCCAGCTTCAGAAGATGACACCCTCATCTTTCATCACAGGTGTGTGATCAAACACACACACACACACACACACACACACACACACACACACACACACACACACACACAAATCTTGCCAGGTGTAGTGGTACACACATTTAACCCCAGCATTTGAGAGACAGAAGCAGGCAGATCTCTGTGAGTTTGAGATCAGCCTGATTTACATAGTAAATTCTAAGAGAGGCAGGGCTACACAGAAAAACCCTGTCTCAAAAAAAATTTTTTTTGAAAAATGAATAAATCTTTAAGAAAAATAATCTTTAAAATTTGAAATAAGTAAAACATTTGAAATAGCATATTAATATAATCAGATTCTGACAAGACCTTTTATAGAACACTCTGGATAAACATTTCAATAAAATAAAAACTAGGACTAATACAATGCCAACAAAAAGAAATTGAACTGGAAAAATAACTACTTTCAAAAATACAGTTGTTCTTAGTCAAACTTGAAGGAAAGACAATTTATTAGAGAAAATGACTACTAAAAATAAATTTTTAAAAACTACGTTTTATGCAGCATACAAAAGTAAATTCCAGGTGGATCAGAAAGTGATATGTAAAATATAAAGCCTCTATGAAGATTGAATTCTCCAAGAAATATCAAGCCACTGCCTGGATGTAGTCTCTTCTTTTCTTTTTTTTCGCCTTCTAGGAATGTAAGTAAAGAAAGACATGACAATAGGAATGCTTATGCTTTCTCTGCAAAACAAGCTAATTGACTAGCAGGTCAATGAGTTACTAAGAATATTTGCCACAGGAAGGGAAATGGATCAGAGTTCAAAGAGCTTGTGTAATTCATTAAGAAAATCTCAAGATGCCTGGTCTGGTGACTGTCATCCCAGCCAATCAGAAAGCTGAGGCAGAAGGTCACCAAGTCAAGGCCTGCATGGGTTACAGGATGACTTCAAGGCCAGTCCATGAAACTTAGTAAGATCCTTTCTTAATGTAAAAAAAATGCAAAAAGGGATGGGAATACTGCTCAATTGTAGCTACCTACCTAGCCTGTTTGAGGCTCTGGATTCAATCCCCAGTAAAACACACACACACACACACACACACACACACACACACACACACACCACACACCGAGATACACACATACACACCAAACACACTCCCATACAACACAACACACATATACGTGCACACACACACACTCCCAAAACGAGGAAAAGTTACATTCCAAAGAAAAATAAGTGTACGAAAGATAACTCAATCTTATATGTAAATAATGATGTTCTAGCTTTCAAGTTAGCACAAAAAAGGTAATTGTACCTCAAGAGCAGGCTGGGTGTGGTAAAACAGACATCATTCTGGGGCATCAAGTGCATTCAGGCCACTTTACTGGCTTTCAATGTAGTAGACTGGTGGTGATTTTATTTTTATGAAATTAGAACATTCCCCTTTACTTTTGACTTTTTCCTTTTTAATATTATAAAATGTAACAAAACATCCCATATACTAGAGAAAGGTAGTTTGAGAAGGAAAAGCCATTTTCTCCAGTCTGCCTACTGGCTGTCATTTAATCACCCATTGGAACACTGGACTTTTAAAGTATTTATGTGTCTGTGCCAGAAACTGAGTACTGTGCAGGGCCAAGACACAAAAGCAAGATATTTGCCCCTCCTTACAGATATTTTTCTGTAGATATAAAAGTATAAACTCTGAAAGCACAAGTCTGTTATTAAAATGGGAACAGATCACCCACCCATATTCTCTAGAGGCCTTCCTACTCTTTAAAAACATCTCTGGCCAGGCTTGGTGGAGTACACCTGTGACCCTAGCACCCAGGAGGTGTGGTCAGGAGGATCAGGAGTCCAAGCATTTAAGGCCAGCCTGGGCTACATGAGTTCCTGTTCCAACTCCTAGAAATACATCTATAAAGAAGTTAATCATAGACGGACAGTAGTGGTGCACGCCTTTAGTCCCAGCACTTGGGAGGCAGAAGCAGGTGAACCTCAATGAGTTCGAGGCCAGCCTGGTCTACAAAACAAGTTCCAGGACATCCAGGACTGTTACACAGAGAAACCATATCTCAAAAAAAAAAAAAAAAAAAGAAGTCAATAAAAAATAAAATATGTATGAACTATTATTGTGGTCCAACAGAGATTACTTATCTCTGTAATAACTGGAGTGATTACGGCATGATTATGTTCTTACTGTGTATAACAAGGATCATTGCTGTTGTTTTTTTAAATAGCTATAAAAATTTGAAATGGAAAAGAGAAAAATCATACTTTAGGGCCAGCAAGATGACTCGGCAGGTAAGGGTTCTTGCTACCATGTCTAAGAATCTGAGTTTAGTCCCTCGCACCCACATGGTTTAAGACTCCTGCAGCTATCCTCTGACCTCTGCGTGTACAATGTGGCATGTCCCCACAAAACAAGTAAACAAATGTAATTTAAAAAAAAAAAAACCTTAAAGTTATGCTTTTAAAAAATCTGTTTAATAGTGGCCACCTATTTCATTTCTTTCACAAAAACAAATTGCAGATTATCTAAATTTTTAAAAGTAAAACTAGAAAAATATAGCAGATAAAGTAAGTTCTTTTAATGCTATTTGGCAAGAATACTTTTTAAACTATTAGAGTTACCATTGTCAAGAAACAATGAAAATATTGCATGCTGAACTACAGACCTTTCCAGGAAGGAAGGTATAGAAAAATACACAAGTGCTCCTTTATTCCACAAATTTCCCATCTGGGCACAGCTTACAACGTGTTCCACTGATGTTAAAGCTGTGCTGGAACTCGGTAAAAATTCCCAGTTATCCTAAAACTGAAATACACTTGGACCTCATTGCTTCTCACTTGCGTCAACTGTTTGATGTTGAGTACAGAATGGAGTTCAAACATGCCAGTCACCTCTCCATCAGTGAGGCAGTGATATGGTGGGTTTGAAGGGAGAATTTTCAAGGCATAGATTACTACATAATTCATAGGGTCCCATTATACTGAGCCATCAAAGACAGTGCACTCATACACCAGAATATTCCAGTCCCCATGTTATAGCAGGAAAATGAGTTAAAACCATACACCCCGGGCTGGAGAGATGGCTCAGCGGTTAAGAGCACTAACTGCTCTTTCAGAGGTCCTGAGTTAAATTCCCAGCAACTACATGGTGACTCACAACCATCTGTAATGAGATCTGGTGCCCTCCTCTGGTCTGCAGGGATACATGCAGGCAAAACACTGTATACATAATAAATAAAATAAATCTTAAAAAAAAAAGAAAAGAAAAAACTGTACATCCCCCCCCCCCCCGGAAAAAAAAAAAAAAAAAAAAAACAGAAAACAAAACCCGTACACTCCAAGCATGCTAACTGAAGAGGAAATCAGTGATTGGAGAGTCTATATTGTTTTAACACTTCCCAATAAAGAAAACTAAACACAGGCTCATTAAACACAGTGTCTTCCTTTTAACACTTTTTATCCTAAAACACAAGCCCACATAAGTTTCCAATCACAAACATACCCTCTTAAACATGTCCACATTCATACCTGCAAGGTGTCCACCAAGGAGCCATCCACGTCATCTCCATGTCGGAGGAGACCCAAGATGGACTTGGTTTCCAACTCCCAGAGTCTCAGCTCTTTGAGGAGTTTTTCAACCTCTTCATTCACCTTTGATTGTCCCATTGATTCTTCATCTTCCTGTTTTTCCACAGCCTACAATATTCAAAACTATCATTAGGAAGATAGCACTGCAATACGAAAACATTTAAAATCTTATCACCTGAAGAATATGAATTCAATACCAATATGCACTGTGCGTGCTTAATGACAAAGACAGACAAACACAGTATTAGATATTCCGCCACTGCATGAGCATCATAAAGCAAACACCCTTGCACAGACCCAGAACCTACTAGACATATATAGGTTTTATGTTAAAGCTACTGCAGTGTATTTGGCCTGCACACAATTGTGTGTTTGTGATGCAAGACCTAGTTTGACAGTAACAATATGGAAGCCTGCATCATTTTACAAATAAAACGGTTGGTCATTTCTGTCAGCTAGACGGTATTAACTCATTTTATAAGTAAAACTGAAGCTTAGAGAATTAATCTGAATGAACTTGGCACAAACTCACATACAATTCAACTCATGTACAATTAAATTTAGCTATTACTAACAATAATAAGATATATTCAGAAGGGCATTCAGAGGCAGACATCACACATCTATAATCCTAACATTTGGGGGTCTGAAGCAGGAGGATTGTAAATTCTAGGATAACCTGTGTTATGTTGGAATGCCATGTCTCAAATAAAGTAAGAAAGAGTGAGCCGGGTATGGTGGTGCATGTCGGTAACCCTTGCACTCAGGAGGCTAAAGCAGAAGGATTTCCAGGAGTTTGAGACCAGCCTGGGCTACACAGCAAGACGTTGATATATTATATATATATATATGAAGCTTAGATAAAAATCCAAAAATGAGTCTGTTTTCACCAAGAACAGTTTTTTTTTTTTTTCTCCAAGACAGGGTTTCTCTTTGTAGACCAGGCTGGCCTTGAACTCACAGAGATCCACCTGCCTCTGCCTCCTGAGTACTGGGATTAAAGGCATGCACCGCCACCACCACGGTCACAACTCTCATCATTCTATAGGCTGATATAGTATAACTTTCAACAACCAATAGTTTCAAAGTTGGTTTTACTAGACATGGTAGTGCCTGCCTTTAATTGCAGAATTCAGAATCTCTCTGAGTTTGAGACTAGCCTGATCTACATAGTGAGTTAAGACTAGCCAGGGCTAGAGAGAACCTGTCTCAACACACACACATACACCTATATATCTGAACATTTTAAGGGTTCCGAGATTTATATTTTAAACTATATCATCACATAAATTAAGATCCCTCCAGATTTTCTTTCATGACATATTCTTTTTTTTTTTTTTTCAATGCAGTGGTACAGAAGAACCCCAAGCTTCGCGCATGCCAGACAAGTGAAAGCTGTACTTGCAAGAGCCTTTGCTACTTACCCTTTAGGCATTCTTATTAATGAAAACATTAGCACACCTGCCAGCTGGCTAGAGGCAGCTTCGATCACTTATGTAAGGTGACATGGCTGGTTTTGGGGTGTGACACATATCAGAAGCCATGCCTGTTGCTGTGACACATGTGTGACTTATTTTTGTTCCTATTTCATAGTCTTACTTAAAAATCTAACATCTTCCAAATTATCCACTACAAAAAGGAATATCAGTTATACTTTCTGTCATTCCACAGAGAGTTGGTGATACAGAAAGAGGTTGGTGGCTTGCCAACATTAGAAGTTGCCAAGTTCGTGTAACCTGCAGCCCTCAGGCGTCATGTGACTGATGAGAACTATGAGCATGGCCCAGCACAGAATCCCAAACTTATTGACATCATTAGGCTGTCTTGTCTTTTGTTGTTTGTTTGTGTAACTCAATTGCCAGTTCTGGAACATGGGGCACACCCAAGAGAGCATTTTGAACACTAGTCAGAAGTCCTCCCAAGAAATATGGACTTGATTGGCACCATTCAAAAGTCCTGTCGGCTCTTACTGATGTAGAACACAGAGAGAGCTAAGAGGCATGAAGTTACTTCATGAGTGGACCCACTAAAACATTTCCTTAGTCAGTGACCATGCCACAACTGTTATCTAGCAATGCATACACATTCCATTGTCCCAGCCGTCCAAGGAAAAGTAACAGACTAGATCATGCCTATGTGCATGAGCAAATGTGCAAAGTATACCAGCCTTACCTTCATGTCCCCATCATGACTCTCATGAGGTTCTGCTGGCACAGCTGATGCCTCAGATAGAATCGTTCCAGAACCGTTCCCAGTGGTCTGATCCTGAATTTTCCTGAGTGGCTGCTTCAGCTCCTATAAAAATTAATTTTGTAAGTTCCATGCTCACATTTCTACTTTTTCGACAATATGCATTAAAAATAGTATGTAGAAAAATATTGCTAAGTATAGTTTGGGGGCACATCAGTCATCAATGATGTTGGGAAAGATGTATTTACGGCCAGGTGTGGTGGTGCACACCTGTAACCCTAGCACTTGGGAGGTGGAGTCAGGAAGATGCAGAGTTCGTCACAAACACACACAAAAATGGTCTACTAAAAATATGTAAGAAATTGTTATGAACAAGTAAAAGAATAATTTAAAACATTTTATTATAATTCTGTTTTATGATAAATATTAATATAAATAATATCTTGTGTGGGTTCTTAAGGTGCTTGGATAGGCAAAACAATGCTTATGTTTTTGGTAAAGAAACTGACAGAGAGGCATATATTAGAAAAGGCTCAAAAATTAAAATTCTCTTCAACATTATGTGTACCCAAAAGAAATTAGGATGCCTTTGTGCATATGTTCATAACTACAGTGGCTATAACACCAATGCCTGATGGATAATAAAATGCAGTGTGGCACATCCACACACTAGGCTTCTACTCTCAGTGAAAAGAAATGAAGGGAAGCTATATAGCACGCCAAGATGAACCTTAAAAGCATTGTGCCAAGGGTGTTAAGCAAGTCATGAGTCACCACATAGGATTCTATTCATCTGAAAATTCCAAAATAGCAAATTTATAGACAAAAAAGTGACTGGTGGTTATCTGGGGCTGGGAGGTTGCTAAAGAAAGATTGATAGATACTGGTGCAGATCATTTTCATGAAATGATGACAGTGCTCTAAAACTAAAGCCAGGCAACCACAGGGACCTGAGTTCAGATCCGCAGCACCCATAGAAAAGCCAGGTATAGTGGTTTGCATTTGAAATCCCAGTGCTGAGGAGTTACAGGCAGGGTTGCTGGGGCTTGCTGGCAAGCTGGTCTATCCAACTGGTGCGCTCAGGGTTAAGTAAGAGAACTTGTCTCAAAAATAATGTGGACAGCAGTTAAGACAGACACAGGCACATCCCCATGAGTATGGACAGGTGTGCACGTACACCACATACTCCAAAAAAGCCTGACTGCATTGGCAGACACACAACTGTGAATCTTCACCGCCGAGCTATGCATATATGACCAAATTGTAAAGAATGAGGATTATATCTCCAGAAAGCTGTTGCCAGAAACAAGAACTTACGAGTGGAGTCTTTGGGATAAACTTTCTCCATCTTTTATTCAACCTTCTAAGTTCTTTAGAAACAGATGCTCCAACTTCACCACTGCTGACTTCAACTAGGAAACTTCCCACCTCGTTTAGAGAGGTGTACTTTGTATTCCAATGGGAAAGGGTCTCAAATGGAACCTACATATAAGGAAAAGAAGGATATTTAATGGTATGTTTGTATCACTAATATCCAGAGTAAATCTCTACTTAGGCTGACTCTCTCAGCAAGACTGAGTGTGAAGGCCTTTGCAGAGACAGACTTTCCTCTTAGAGAACATCCCACCCAGCTCTTTGCCTTGATTGCTGCATAGCAAGTGCCAGGCACTGTCCTGATCCCAACCACGGACTCTTCAGAAGTGTCTGGTCAATTAAGTCCCTGATAAACTAACAGCAGAGGTTCCTGAACTCAGTAGGTCAATAGAGGTCATACCGCTTTGGTAATGGCTTCCGTAGAGGCCATCCTGCCTTGGTACTGGTTTCATTTATTCATCTCAAATAAATAAATATTTTTTTCTGAGAGCTGTATTATTTATGTAAACGTGTGTGTGTGTGTGTGTATGTGTGTGTGTGTGTGTGTGTGTGTGTGTGTGTGTGTATAGACATACAATGTGGAGAAAACACTCTCTGACAATTACATTAGGAAAAAAACTAAGTTCTTCCCAAGATCTTGAATTTTCTAGAAGATTTTTTTTTTTTACTCCTTTGTAGACACTCACTCAGGATTAAAAATGGGCCTCCAAACAGAAAGTAAGAAGTAAATCTGGCTGAGCATAGTAAGGCATGCTTTATTTAATCCAGAACTCAGAAGTGGAGGCAGATGGATGTCAAAGTTCAAAGCCAGCCTGGTCTACTTAGCCAGTCCCCGAAAATTAAAAAGTAAAAGTGGGACAGTGCAATTTACTTCAAATACCTCTTTAATTTGATCCTTCTTTGTCGCCTCAAAAGAAGCCTTTAGAAGGGGGAGGTCTTCCTTGTAAGTTGCCCAACATGTCAGCACTCTTTGCAGCGTGGCCTTAGTGTTATGTATGTGTTGTCTGCACAGGTGAACATTCTTTTCCAATGTCACATACTCCTCTTTAACACTCTCACATTCTCTACCTACACCGGCAAAAAAAAAAAAAAAAACAAGGGGGGGTAAGGGGGAAGAAAACAATCTTAGAAAATAGTTTTCATCTGTAAACAATATTAAGGAAACTATTTGCATTAACTGAAAATGAGTGTGTAACCCTGGATATATTAAAAAGCAAAAAGCAAGAATTTTCCCAGGAAAACATACATGGAAAAAGTTAATTTCCAAACCATTAAAGTAAAACAAATGCCATCTTGAAATGATAGCCATGTCATTAAAAAGCAATTAGGATATTTACCCAAATTCTTATACGTTTCTTCACATTTTTGAAAAGAGTTATCAAGTTGAGCTAGGAACTTTTTCTCTTCAATAAATTTCTGTGAAGGAAAGGAAAAGATATTGACAGGGTTTAATTTTGGAAATGTGCAAAGAAATCCAGATGTTAGTATATGATGTTGGCAAAGGGCAGAATTGCCACAATTTTCTTGAGTATTTTAATACCTACACACTGCAATAGCAAAACAGGAAGGAACAGTTCATGAAGGGTGGCTAGGACTTAGCAAATGTGAGGGCACAATGATACAGGCTACCTCTCTGCAGTTAGCTTGACATGGTCATATGACTTCACTCTGCTTTCTCTTGCTGGGAAAACGCAAGTTCATCTATCAAAGTGAACCCAAAAACCTGCTAATTCACCTGTTTTTAATAAAATTGTGTAACTGTATCAGTTGCTTTTGTTTCACAGGTTTTAGTCACATTAACAAGTCCTCATTAGCTATAATAGGTTACTCTGTCAGGGCTAACACCACCTGCACAAGAACATCAGTGAAATTGCCCTTGCCTAAATCAGCTGTGGAAAAAAAAAAAAAAAAAAAAAAAAAAAAAAAAAAAAAAAACAGCGCCAACTCAAACCTGACTCTAAACTGGCTGTCTATTACACCATTGGTTCTGAACTTATGGGTCATAACCCCTTGGGGCGGGGTCAAAAATCTTTTCATGGGGGTCGCCTAAAACCTTCAGAAAACACAGATATTTATATTACAATTCATTAACAGTAGCAAAATTACAGTTATGAAGTAGCAACAAACATAATTTTATGGTTGTGGGTCACAACATGAGGAACTGTATTAAAGAGTCACAGCATTAGGAAGGTTGAGAGCCACTGATTACACCCTTATTTTGTACCAGCAAACTACTATGACTACTGAAATAGCAAAATGTAAATCCAAAGCTGGGCACGGTGGCACACTCCTGTGATCTAGGACTTACAAGATAGAGGCAGGAGGATCGGGAGTTTGAGAACAACCTTGCAACATAGGACCCTGTCTTAAAATTACAAACGAGCAAACAAAAGCCCATAAAAAAGAAAATTAAAACTTCAGAGAAGATAAAATGCTATATGTAGTATTAGTCTATATATTTTACATATAAATAAAACCTAGCCCAGTTTAGAATGATTCCTCCAATTTGGGAGCACACTGTATTTAAATGATAAAAGATTTCCCCATTGGTGGTGGCAGTGCATGCCTTTAATCCCAGCACTGGGGGTAGGGCAGAGGCAGGCAGAGCTCTGAGTTTGAGACCAGCTTTTGTCTACAGAAAAAGTTCCAGGACAGCCAGGGCTACACAGGGAAACCCCGTCTCAAAAAAACAAACCAACAAACAAACAAAGATAAATGGTAACTAGGTATGTTTTTTTTGTTTGTTTGTTTGTTTGTTTTTTGGGGTTTTTTGAGATTATTTATTTATTTATTTATTTATTTATTTATTTATTTATTATGTATGCAACATTCTGCTTCCATGTATATCTGCACACCAGAAGAGGGCACCAGATCTAATGGATGGTTGTGAGCCACCATGTAGTTGCTGGGAATTGAACTCAGGACCTCTGGAAGAGCAGTCAGTGCTCTTAAACTCTGAGCCATCTCTCCAACCAGTAAATATGTTTTTACATTTTCCCCCTGAAGAAACTTATAAGCAAAGAAAAAAAAAAAAAAAGGAAAGTTAAAACCCAGTATCGAAGAAGGTACCTTTTTTAATTTCTGCAGGGACACATCTACACTTGAAACATGTTTTTTGTTGTTTTTGTTGTTGTTTTGTTTTGTTTTGTTTTCTTGGAAGCATTTAGGGAATTTTCTATTCAAACTTGGAACAGGGAGTCAGCAAGATGGCTCCACAGTGCATAAAGGCACTTGCCACCACGCCTGAAGGACTGACTTCCATTCCTGGGACTCATGTGATGGAAGAAGAGAATTAACTCCCACATGTTGTCATCTGAACTCCACATGCATCTGTGGTATGCACCCCCTCTTACTAACAAATCCAAGTAACTTAAATATATTTTCAAAAATTAAAAATAAAGCTCAGGAGGCTAAGGCCAAAATTTTCAAAGGAAAGTTAACTGTTGAAAGAATAAGTTGATGAAGAAAAAAAATATGAAAAATATGTAAATTAAAGAAGAAAGTTGTAACATGGGAAAGCATAAGACCACAGTGAAGCCTTCCCTGAGGTATTAACCATCCTAACTCCATCTTGAACACTGCAATCCTAGTTTCTTACTCTTTCCTCTACCTGCTATTTGGCCACCACTGATGCTTTTCTCCAGGAAAACAAAAGCTGACACGCCCTACCAACAAAAACAGATCAGAAGAATTCCTGAGGTAATCCAGAACCAGACCCAGGAAGCCAATGCCCAAGTCCAGGCTGCAGCAACTCACACGCCAGTCTTCCAGCAGGACTGCCACTGACTCTTCAGTCTCGTAAGTGACGTTCCAAACAGCCAACTTCCCCTTTGCTTCATCTAGCAAAGCAAGGACTGAGTACTTGGAGGCTTGAAACTCCAGAAGAAGGATGAATTTTCTCCCCAAAATGGTATTGAGTCTGAAAACCAAGAATGTTGTAGAATTGACTAAGCATCAGAAATCTTTTTGGTATTTTAAATAATATTGTGCTTTAGTTTTTTTTTTATTCAAAAAATAAGCATGGAACTCAAAAATATCCTCAAGAGTGCCCCACCACACTCTGTGTGTGTGTGTGTGTGTGTGTGTGTGTGTGTGTGTGTGTGTGTGTGTGTGTGTGTGTGTGTGTCCTTCCATCCCTCTCTTCTTCCTTTAAAATAATATCAAGCAAACAATGTGGCAAGATACAAAGCAACAATTTCTAAGGTAAAAATGCAGCAGGACATTCTCTGAAGAACTTATTCCTGTATTGAGAAATCCTTTAAGAGTTTAAAAACTTATGTATAATTTGATGCAGCTATAATTTTAAAGTTTACATATGAATTAGTTTCATTATTAAGGCTAGTGTTTTCTTATTGCACTAAGCTACTTATGAGTAAAGAGAAAACAAAAGACGGTGTGGATGACCTTCAGTTAAATGACTTCTATACTGAAAATGTAATTTTTTAATATTTCAAGTTAATATTTACTTATGTGTATGTGGGGGGTGTGTCCGACCGAGTGTGTGTGTGTGTGTGTGTGTGTATAAGTGGGCACGGGTGTCTAAAGATGCCACAAGAGAGCATTGAGCCCCCTGGAGCTAGAATTACATAGATGGTTATGAGCCACCCAACATAGGTACTGGGAACTGAACTTGGGTCCTTTGCAAGAGCAGTAAGTACTATTAATCACTGGGCCATCTCTCTCTAGCCCCATACTGATAATATTTTACAATTTATATTTCTAAGATTTATTTATTTATGTCTATGTGTGTCTTCATGAATGTGTGGGTTTGAGTGCATTTGCCCATGCACAGAGGCCAGAAAAGGGCCTTAGATCCCTTAGAGCTGCAGTGACAGGCACAGGTGCATAGCCAGGGTTCTTCACTGATGAACCATCTCCCCGTCCCCTACTTCTACTCTATAAAAGTGCACTTATATACCCCCTGCCTTGATCTGCTATCCTTGTGAAACATGGACAGGGTGCCTATCATGAACCCCTATTTACGAATGTGAAAATGAGAGAGCTCAGAAAGACAAAACTCCCATCATAGAAGTCTATTGCTCAATGAGACAGGATGTGAGCTGTTATGTTCCTATTTCAAAACCATAAGGGTGTGGTTATCAAGACGTAGAAGCAAATATGTCATGCATTATCTCAAAGTCTATGCTTGTGGTACGCTAGCAAAGTTGCTGCTCAATGTGAACAGGATGGTTATGAAACAGCACTGTTACAGACCGTCTTTTCATTTCCTCCAGTTTGTCAGGCGGCACAACTGGCAGGCTGCTCTCATCTTGGTTTTCAAAGGTCAAGAGAATATTGGAATGATAGTCAGAGCTGCCCATCAGACTCTGAAAGAAATTTAGAAACATGAAAATCAGATTTATCTCTAAATACTCCAATGCAAGGAATGTCCACTGGGCCTGTTATGACTGTTTTCCAAAAAGCCTGATTGATTGATTAATTGATTGACTGACTGACTGACATATGCCTGCTGGCCTGGAACACACAGTGTATCCTAGACTGGCCTCAAATTTGTGGTAATGTTCCTGCCTCAGCCTCCAGAGTGCCATGATCTTAGGCATGAGCCACCAAGACAGGTCTCATGTCTTCCATTTTACCTAAGATTTTCATGAACCATTATTTCAGCATAAAAGTTTTAAGAGGGAACATTTTCCCATGGAGCAGTATGCAGTGTCTTTGACAAAATCATTAGCAAAAATCTTTTGTTCTCAAGTCTCTCTGTCCCTCTAACTCTCACAAATCAAATTTGGTCACACATTTGAATCACACATTTGAGGACCCAAAATCACCCTCATTTTAAATCAGCTTCTTCCATTTGGCATCTTTTCTGTTTTGGATGGATGTCACAGTCACTTTAAAACTGGCTAGCTTTCTACCTTTCCTGACTTCTGTCTAAACAGCCCAACAGTCATGAACTCCAGAGCATCTGTTGGGGTTGTTTTTGTCACAGGGTCTCATGTCCAGCTGGCCTCAGATTTACTATATAGCCTAGAAGGATCTTGAAGTCCCAATCTCCTGCCTCCGCCTCCACCTCCCAAGGCTGGGATTACAGTGGGCAAATTCATGCTAGCAATCATGAAAGTCCCTCTGGATCTCCAGAGACTCAAGCTATACCTCGCTTGGCCAACCCTGTATTTCCTACTCTCTAGAATACAATCTTCCTCAAGGACAGACCCTAACAAAGGGTCAAGGTTTCCACAAGTCTGTTTTCCTACCTTGAATAAAGACATTTTCTCTTGGATCAGAGGCACAGCTTCAGAGTAATTCTGGGAGGTCGGCAGCCCTTCCTCCACAAGCTCCTCCACATCCGTGAGCCATGCTTCAGTCTCTTTGAGTGGGGAAGGCAAGGCCTCATCCAGCTCGGCTTTCCATGCAGCAATCTGAAATAAGGCAGAGAGCTGTCCGTCATCAGCACTCACCCAGCCTGTGTCTTCACATATGCTTACTTCATGCGCCTCAGAAAACCAAGGCTGATTTATTAAAGGAATTTTATCATGGGCAAACTTCTCAGTTCTAAATATTATTTTACTGCTTGCAGGAGGAGGAATATAATTAGTTTAAAAGCTGTTGGAAAAGAAAGCACAAGAAAAAGAAAGGTTTGGATGAATCTCGAATTAAGTTGCATGGAGGAAATTGGAACTATTTAAACTTCTCATCCAAACAGGGACAGTCACAGAAAGAACTGCCTGAAACATCGCATGCCTTCTTTGACTTTGGTTTTAGCCAAGTTCTCTAGACGAACAGAAACCGTCCTTAGGACAGCGCTGTAACTACACTACAACACACACACACACACACACACACACACACACACACACACACACACACACACACACACAGAAATCATTCTACACTTCCTTTGTGAAAGGATTATTTTTTAATTTGGCTGAAATGAAAATATCTTATTAGGTTAAAATTAGATTACATTGCTATTATCTACAGCAGACTTAAGAGAAAACCATTTATTTAGTCAGGCAGTGGTAGTGCCCCCTGCAAATCCCAGGGAGGCAGAGACAGGCAGATCTGTGAGTACGAGGTCAACATGATCTACAAAGTTCCAGGACAGCCAAGGCTACACAGAGAAACCCTGTCTCAAAAAAAAAAAAAAAAAAAAAAAAAAACAGAAACAAGAAAGAGAGAGAAAACTACTTACTAATTTACATGTATATATAAAAATGCCCAAATGAAATCCATTACATTGTATGTTAACTTTTAAAATTAATAAATAGTATCCATAAACTATAGAACCAGAAATTGTCTAGATGGCATTAGTTTTATATGCCCAGTGAGTGTAAAATTAACGTATCATTTCACTACACCAAGAAAACGATCTGCAAAGTGTCATAACTAAAGAACACATTTCCAATATACTATCTGCAAAGTGTCATAACTAAAGAACACATTTCCACTATATTATCAGTTTGCAACTTTTAGTTTTGGAAAAATAATTCTATTGTGGTTTTTCTCATTATTTCAGATAATATTTCCAAATCATATTCTGAAAAAAAAAAAAAACAAAAAAAAAAAAAAAAAAAAAAACAAAAAAAACAAGCCAGGTCTCTGTGGCCTGGAGCAGTCTGAACTAGACAGACAGCAGCTTTACTGATTTTCCTATTATGGAGCACTTGTTACACACAGCTGAAGTCATTTTATAAAAGTCAGGTTCCCAGAATGCACTGGGCACTATTCACTGGTGGAAAGATTCCTCAAGCTGCACTATTCCCCAGGTCAGGTCTCTAAAAGAGTGGTTCTGGGAAGCCCTGCACAACTGTTCAGCACATTTAGTAAGTAGTTTGGAAAAACAAAATTGCAAAAAGAAGTCTCTCACTCCTGATAGCCAAACAGAGATCCACAAATGTCTCCTAGGTAGAGCCTTGATAAGAAATATTGATTTTGTGAAACATACATTCTCTCTGTAAATGCATTAAAATGAGTGAATTCTATAATGAACTCTATAAATCATTTAATGGGGTTTTGAGAGATGGCTCAATGATTGCGACTGTGTAATACACACTTGCAAAGGCCCCAACTTGGATTCCCAGCACCGTATTAGATGGCTCTCAATTGTCTGCAACTCTGGCTCCAGAGGACCTGACACATTCTGACCTGTAAGAACTACACTCACATCATAAACACACACACACACACACACACACACACACACACACACACACACACACACACACACGTAATAAAAAGAGTACTTTAATTTAAAAAAAAAAATTAATGGTGCCTAGGAGAGAATTCAGTGGGCCAGAGCACTTGATCTACAAGCATGGGGACCTAAATTCAAATCCGCAGCACCCAGACAAGAGTGTGGCTGCACATGCCTGTAACCCCAGCACTGGAGGGGAGCACAGGCAAATCCCAAAAACTCGCTATCTTGCTAGCCAGACTAGGCAGGAAGGCAAGCACCCAACTTTTCAGCAAGAAAACCAAGAGCAATAGAAAAGGATAATGTTATTCTTTGGCCTCCAAACAGGCCTGCTTTCACACATCTGCCCACACATGCGCACATACCACAAATACATACACTCTGCAACACACAACAAATACACAGACAGGCACACAATCATTTCATTATCCATTTAAAATGAGTGAATTTTAAGATGTATATTAGATATTAACAAAATTATTTTTAAAAAAATAAAGGCAAAATAAACACACTTAGAGATGAAGGAAAATGAAAACGGTCTGCTACTGTTATCAGACAAGGAGTTTTAGAGGGTCAAGAAATGCTCAAGATCTACAGGAAAAACTAGAAATGGTGAGTATCCTCTTTTGTCCCTTGATCTATTGAAATAGGGTCTCATCTTTTAACGTTAGCTGACCTGGAACTTGCTTTATAGACCAGGCTGGCCTCGAACTCACAGAGATCCACCTGTCTCTGCCCCCAAGTACTGGGATTAAAGGCATACATCACCACATCTGGCTAGCAGTGGTACATATCTAAGTAAACATAAAAGTCTAAATGTTTCTCTAAAATACTTTAAACTGAGGGCTGAAGAGATGAGACAGTGGTCAAGAGGTCTTGCTCCTCTTTCAGATGACCATTGATCAGTTCCCAGCACGCATATTGAGCCAATCACAACCACTCATAAATCAAGCTCCAGGGGAGTCAATGCCTTCTTCTGGCCTCCATCAGTACCTACACACACACACACACACACACACACACACACACACACACACACACACACACACACACACCTACAAATAAATTTTTTAAATTTAAAATCATGTTTGCTAATATAACAACTTTCTCTAACTTAAAAATGCATTTTTCATACAAAAAGAACACTAAAGCTGAAGTAGAATATTATTTTCAGGTGTGTGACTTGTTTATGCTACATTTATTTAATCCTGTGAAGTTGTGGTTCTTTGCCTGTCTAAAACACCTGGTGATCTAATAGAGAGCTGACTAGCCAATAGTGAGGCAGGAGCAAGGATAGGCAGAGCTGACAGGCAGAGAGTATACATAGAAGGAGAAACAAGGAAGAGAAAAGAGCAAGAACAAGGAGAAGAGGAGGGCTTCAGGGGCCAGCCACTCAACAATCCTTCCAGTCATGGAATAAGAAGGAAAGAAAAGATTTACAGAAGAGAAAGAGACAAAGCCCAGAGACAAAAGGTAGATGGAATAATTTAAGAAAAGCTGGCAAGAAACAAGGCAAGCTAAAGCCAGGCATTCATAAGTAATATTAAAACTCCATGTATGATTTATTTGGGAGCTGGGTGGCGGGCTCCTCAAAAAGCCAGAAGAGGAAAACCAACAAACAACAGAGAGCTGCTCCCCAGAGGTGTTCTACTAAGCAACACAGCACAGTCACCTGACAAGTGAAGCTGGCCCAGGCTCCTCTCAATTGTAACTGATCTTCATCCAGCTCTTTTGTGCTCCCTTTCGGTGACAGGACATCCACAAAGGGTTCCTTTTCTTCATTCAATGATTCCATAAAGGACAGCAGACTCTGCAATGAGAAGAGCATTCTATAATACCTTCAAACACTTAATTTGGTCTATAAAACATAATCTGCCAATTCAAGGTCTATCATTAAAGGTTATGTTCAAACTTGGCTTAGATAAAGGTATAATCTCGGAACCCATCATCCTCTCGACAATCTGGTTTCCTCTCGCTGATAATTAGAATAACAGCAAAATGACACAGGACTGTCAGTTGCTGGATTTCTACTACAGGGGAGTAGTGAAGCCACCCGTCTCTAGAGGACAGATCATGATGCCTCAGGCAAAATCTGTCCAACCTGGAGCAGACAAGAGAACTGCCACCCTGCAGTTGTCATGTATAATTGATGGTGGTTGTCTTTGGTTTCGTGGGATGGGTCTTACTCTGTAACTCAGGTTGGGATGGAACTGTGTATCAAAGGCTGGCCTCAGACTCATACCAATCCTCCAGTCTCAGCTGCCCATGTCATGGAAAACCCATCTCAGCCATGTAATGATTTTTAAAGTGACTAACAGAGATTATTATACACACACTAAAAATCCCCTTCTGCCTGCACTGAAAATTTCAGACGCAAAGATTTTCTTGGTTGCATTTGTACTCAGGACTCCTGTTTTAGAGTTATCAATTCTGTGTTATTTAAAACATTATAGTATTCTAATTATACTTACTATCAACTGGGTATGGTGGTAGGGACCTTTATCCTTTATCCCTTTTGTCCCAGATATGTGAGAGGCTGAGACAAAAAATTATTTGAACTCAAGAATTCACGGGCAGGCTGAGGAAATTAGTAATACTTAGGCTTGAACATAAATAAGTAAATAAATAAATAATTTACTTTATCTCTGACAATTAATAAAACCTTCATAAAACCTTTTATTGAAGGAACATGAGTCTATGATAAATTACTAAATCAAAGACATGGTGGGAATAAGATACTTGAACACTGAGCTCAAACCCTGAAGGCAGGGGAGAAGGCCATAGGCTCTATGCTGTTCTGATCCAAAAGAAGAGAATTCGGGTCCCTTTCTCCCCCTTACAGACTTCAGGATGGCATGGTCCAGGAGTCACATGATCCATTCAATGTTGGATTTGGAAAGGCTGAGTCATCCAACTCCCACAGGGGAATGGGGGCCCAGAAAGCACTAAGGGCTACGTAAGCACATGACAATATCTTCCTTATTCAGGACAGAGAACTGGTGGGAAGCACAAAATTACACAGACAATGGGTTCTAAGAAACCTTCACTGGCTCCCCCAAGACCGTGCAGTTAATAACTAACATGCCCTGGAAAATCAACAGAATGTGAAAAGAACTGGAACTCCTAAAGCCACACTCTACTCTTGAGACACTGCAGAAATTCAGGGAAGTGACTTAGTTCCTCTAAACCTTAATGTCTTCATGTGTGGAAGTGAATTAACCACACCTAGTTCAGCAGGGTGTATTACTCTGTAGACTTATCAGCATGGGGCTTGCTCCATAGCAAATGATCAGTTCGGTGATAACATTGCTACTATACAAAGGACTCCTGGCTGAAGCCCTGGACTAAAAATCTAAGAGGTGCAACTGACAACCTCCTGTGTTTCCCTTTCATTCAATATTCAGGATGAAGGAATGATCTACTCAAAACCAGGGATGGGAGAGCTTTCATTACAGGGGGCAAGATGATAAATCTCTTAGGCCTCATGGACCATATGATCTCCTTCCCATCAGCTCAGGCCTAGACATAGCATGGAAATAACTATGAAGAGTTATATGGATATAGTCCTTTTCTTATATCATTTCCTTGGCTAAAAGCAGGAGTCCACGGCCAGAAGCTATATTGTGCCCTAGAGCTCACACTACTCTATGGACCAGCAGTATCAACTACCATGTTATCAACTCGGGATCTTGGGCCCTGGCCAGAGCTCCTGACTCTGAACCCATATTTAACACCCATGAAGACTTCAGAGGCACTGTCCAGAACTTCCGTCCTGGGGTTGTCTAATACTAAATACTATACTCTCTTAGAGTTTTCTAAAGTGTACTTTTCTAAATGTTTACTTACCACTCTTTCCCCAAAACAGTGTGAGCCAATGTTTAAAGTCTTACTCACGTGATACTTGTTAACGTAGGTCTCGCTTGCTGAATCCTTCTGCATCTTCTGTAGTTTCTTCTCCTGCAGAGTTAGCCATGCCATAGCATCCTTCACCTTGGCCTGTAATTCACACAAGCAAACATGCATGCATGTACACATACATTTTAAACCATATCCTACATAGCAGTAAAATTGACAACTTGAAGGAGCAGTGGATTAAAGATCACCATTGACTCACCGTGATCAAGGGTAATTCTGCTGGTTCCTGTAACATCTTACACTTAGACTGAAACTAACATCTGAAAATCATTCTGTGCCTCTAAATAAAGCTTTCTCAAAAGATCATGTATTTTTAAATGGAGACTAGAGAGATGGCTCATAGGCTAAGAGCACTCACTGCTCTTCAGAGGACCTGGGTTCAATCCCCAGCACCACATGGCAGTTCACAATTGTCTGTGACTCCAGTTCCAAGGGATCTGGTGCCCTCGCCTGGCTTCACAGGCACCAGGCACACCTGTGTCATACATACATACATGCAGGCAAACATGCAGAGACATGAAAGTAAATTAAGTCATGCAGCTCACACCTTTAATTCCAGCTCTAAGAAGGTAGAGGCACAAGGATCTCTGGGAGTCCAAAGCCAGCCTAATCTACATAGCAAACTCTAGGATACCTAGGACTTCCTGAGAAATCCTCAAAAAAAAAAAAAAAAAAAAGTAGTGTATCTGTATATATTTCCATTATTCTTCAGTTTCTTGGAAACATCATAGATCATTTTAATGTTATTTATTATTATGTATGATGGGGGGGTACACACATGCCAAGCCAGGAATATTGAGGTCAGAAGACAATTCTCAGGAGTCAATTCTCTACTTCCACCTTTACGTGGGTTGCAGAGATTAAACTCAGGTCACTAGGCTTGCTCTGCAAATGCCACACATTTTCACCTACTTAGCTACCTTGACAACTTCCTAAATCACTTTATAGAGGGTTCACTGCCAAAACATTCATGCACACACACAAAAAAAACCCATCATGAATACCTTAAGAGATTATACTCTCGAGCGCGCGCGCATGCGCGCGCACACACACACGCACGCACGCACGCACGCACGCACACGCACACGCACACGCACACGCACACGCACACGCACACGCACACGCACACGCATGCATGCGTGCAAGCATAGTTTCCAAATGGCTATCCTGTGAACGAGAGGCTAGCCACAGTGACTTGCTCACATGTGAATGCGGATTTTGCTTCTGGAAGGTAAATCTAGCGGTTACCTAGTTTCCTGTTCATTTGCCTTCTTACTCTAGTAAGCAAGAGGGCTGCTCTCTATTTTGGTACCCAATTTCATGAACAGTGGACTTTATAATTTAATTTTCTATGAGAATTAATTAGGAAGGAGATGCCTCTCAGAAGGACAGAAATGACCCGAAACATTTCTAAGCCTACTCTATCACAAAGCTGAACACTTTAAATAGCTTAATTTGATAGTAAATAAATATTTCGGTAAAATAAATACAAGTTACAATAGATCAAAATTTTATTATCTCTAAATTGTTCAAAAGGACTGGAGAGATGGCTTATAGTCAAGAGCACTGAAGGCTCTTCCAGAAGACCTGGGTTTGGATCCCAGCACCCACATGGAGATCTAATGCCCTGTTTCAGGCATCATGGGCACTTGCATGAATGTGTTGCACAGACAGACATGCAGGCAAATCACCCAGATAAATAAATAAATAAATAACCAACCAAGTGTGGCGGCACACCCCTTTAATCATAGCACTGAAGAGGCAGCCTGGTCTACATAGTGAGTTCCAGGGCATCCAGGGCTACATGGAGAGACCCTGTCTCCCCAAAACAAAAATAAATACATCTACATCTTAAAACTGTTAGAAAGGTAGCTTAACTTACAACTTGTTCTGTGCAACACCTACTATAGTTTGGCTCTTGAATAACAAATAATGTCATAGGCTTGAACACCAGAGAAGGCACCAGCAGCACACAGTGCTGAGGGTTTAAGTCATTGAGGGCTACCTATCCCATAGAGGACAACAGAACTCTAGTCTCTTCTCATCTGTGTTTCCCTGGTTCTGCCACACAATGACCATTAGGATGTACCACCTGACCATTGCTGGTTGGTCATGCCTAATCATCTCAAACAGTGTGCTAAAATGAATCTCTTTTCTTTTTACGTTGCTTAGCCATGCTGTTTGTCCCACTACCACAGAACTGACACAATGCCTATCTATCTACAAGCTGTTCAGATAATTCAGCAAAGCTTGACACTTGAACTTTGAAAAATACCAGACAAAACAAATTTCAGTGGAAGGAATTCAAACATTAGTTTCCAGGGCTGAAGTGTGGAGCCCAGAAAAGAGGCACAATAGAACACTTGTGGCTTCAGGTGTCATGTGTGTAAACCATCAGGTATGGTTTACATACTCGTATGGATTGCACATTTAAGTTGTGGGTGCAACTTTTATTTCAGGTTTTTTTTTTTTTTTTTTTAAATCAAACCATCAGTGTACAATCAAAAGGAACCGAGAAGACAAACTAGGAAGACATACCTGAGCTGAAGCTTCAGTGCAAGGTGCATCCTTGGAATACTTCAGGAACTGTGCCACATAAGTCATGATGGACTTTTCATCAGGATTTACAACATCTACATCTGTAAGACATACCGCACTACCCGTCAGCCATAGAAGACACTTCCAATTAATTCTCGAGAAGTCTATGGCCTAGCCATTGGATTCAGAGGATGTGGAATTAACTGAAGTCATGGACCATGACCATGAGCAATCTCTGCTCATTCTCCTGGCTCCAACACTGTTCAGAAGTTTGGAACTTAGATCTGCAGTCGACAGAAGTAGGTAGAATGCTGGCATTACATGAGCAACCTCAGAATAAGAAACACAGTGTCGCTCTGCATGCTGTCATGTATATGATGGCACAGCAATCAGAGGAGTAGAAGATGAAAGTAAAAGCAGTTCTCTTTTTGGAGACATGGTGCATGGGGCCCTTCAGGGTACAGGAACACAAAGCAAGTGATTCCTGGCACCCTAGTCTAGACATCTGTACAGCAAGCCAGTTCCGAAAGTATACATTATATAGAAGACTTGTTCAGAACGTTCAGAGCCTATACAGTCATGGAATGAATGAACTTGATTTCTATGGGCCAGTATTTGTGTCACATGTAAGAAAGACAATTAGCTTAAAAACAAGTTAATAAATACTGAAACCTAGCAGTTACCAATGAAAACACTGTTTTTTCTATTATTTGTGCTTTAGAAGAATTATTCGTGTCTATTATTTCTGTATCTTTTTCTTTATTTTCAAACAAGGTCTCACTAGGTAGCCCAGGCTGGCCTCAGCTGATACTCTTGGCTGAACTTCCTGAAGACTGGGATGACAGGCATGGACCAATGCTCATCTGCATCCACATGAAGAAAAAACACTGTGTTACCTCCATCAATTCCATTCCACGATTTGGTGATGGCAACTAGAAACCACCATGATGGTTGTAGTTACACCACAAAAGTACAAATATGAAGACTTGATTTGTCCTTTTACTGACGTCTACAAAAGCTCACTGGGGCAATTGTTAATGACACAGATGCTAAGATAGGTCTTGTCTAGAGCTGTCACATGGTAATTAACATAAAAAAACTAAAATTTGAATAAACAAAGAAACAGCTCAAGCCACTGAAGAGCAAGTAGGATTCTGACACACTTGCTACTCCTCCTACATGTTAACATGAAGAAAACTACCAACTGACATTCATGTCATTACCTTCAGAATTCAGCAATCTGAAGCCTACAGATTGATACGAGAATACGGCAAAATTCAATAAAACCATTCTTGATCTATTTGGATTTCACAGTAAAGTATACCATACACTTTGTTACTTAGCAATTATGGGCCACATGTGCTTTCCAGAAGTCAAATTTATAATAAACAAGATTAGGTGTAAGGTTTTACGCTGTTTGGAGAGGTGTGCCCCAATCATGTCTAATCATCACTCCTGCATAGACAGCTAGAGATGCAAGATGCCCTTGTATCTGTTACCTCATTGTGCTTTTTGTCAATCCTATACACCACTTTTATAACTTCATTTTTTGGCACATATTTGGCTGCAGAAGGCACATGTCATAATATGTGTGTGAAGGTCAAAGAACAACTTGGGAGAGTTGGTTCTTTCCTTCTACCATGTGATTTCCAAGAACTGAATTAGGAGACCAGCCTTGGCAAAAAATTTCTTTACCCACTGAGCAATCTTGATAACCCAGCATACTTGCCTACCTTCCTTCCTGTCTGTCTTCCTGTCTGTCTTCCTGTCTGTCTTCCTGTCTGTCTTCCTGTCTGTCTTCCTGTCTGTCTTCCTGTCTGTCTTCCTGTCTTCCTTCCTTCCTTCCTTCCTTCCTTCCTCCCTTCCCTCCCTCCCTCCCTTCCTTCCTTCTTTTTTTTAAAGACAAGCCCTCACTGTGTAGAACTGACTGGCCTAGAATTGGCTGTGTATCCCAGGCTGGCCTCAACTCAGCGATCCTTCTTTGTCTCCCAAACTGATATTACAGGTTTTAGAAATATGGTATATTTGAGAAACAATACAATCCATAGAAAAGTGTTCTTCAGAAACAAATTAATAATCCTATAAAGTTAAAATTGGCATTTTACAATTTTCTTCTTAATAAATCAAACACGAGGACTGAATAGAATGAATGCCAAGGTGTGGCCAACCACACAAGGAGAACAGGGAAGGGGCACCTACGGCTCTCCTGCAGCCACAAGAGGAGAGAGCTGGAATAAAGAGATACGCCAACAAGTGTAATTCGTGAATAAGGGTGATTCATAAGCAAGTGTAATAAAGAATGTTTCAGGAGAGCTGCAGCCCAGGAAACATCAGAATCAAGAACACAATACAGAGCATACTAGAAGGAAATTAAGACAAAGGCTCAAATTGTTTTAATAAAGGCATTGCTTATATTTAGCTTTGACTTCACTCTCTCAATGACAGATGCAATTGGTACAAAGTCCTAATTCCATGAAATTCAATTAAGAATTAAGTTAAATCTTCCAGCACGAAAAAAACACAGTTATGGATCACTAGCACAGGGGTGCTGCTTCAAATCAACTTCTTGAGGGAAAGTCTCCAAAGAAAAGAAAGCTCTCTACCTTCCGGCTCCAGCAATCTGGGGATCTTCAGCTCATGCTCTGCAATCCTGAAGGCTTCCTTCAGATTCTCTTTGCTGGATCTGTGCCTCACGCTGTCCATGTCAATCAGGTCTGGTCGCAAGGCATGAATGACAGCCAAAAAAGCCATCCCATTTCTCCAGCTTGACTTAAAATCTGTCACACTGACAGACTCAGACCTGTGCAAAAGGATGTAATAGAGACAGTTGTTAAAAAATAAAATGAAATGAAAATGTTCTCACTGTATTCAATGGTAACTAAAATAATTCAGAGGAACAAATAAATGCTATATATGAGTCCCATGATCCTAGGGAAATTTTTCATTGGAATTTTATTGTCAAACTGAAGTGTAAGGTCAAGTGTGAGAATGCTTCAAACAGCACAGAGCGTCAGTTCACAAAGTGCGGTCCCTGCCACCGTGTCCATATCTCCAGAGATGCAAGTATTGAAAACAGAAATTCCCAGGTCCTCTCTCACCCCCACCTCTACCCCATGATATTCTTCACATAACCATGCACTGGCTGAACAATGACTATAGACTTCCACAGAAAGTCAAGAATCGTTTACTACAGGAAACAATATTTGCCCTCATTGAAGCAAATCAAATGATACTTTGGATCAAACTAATGCCTAGTTATTCACTTCAAAGACTTCATCACTTCTCTGCTTAAAATATGCTGTCATGGATAAAACAGTAAACTGTTGGCCGGATGAACAAATTCAGACTTAAAAAGAAGAAAATGCTGTGATTGGGATGTCCTTCTGTATATATGTTTCTCTTATTGGTTGATGAATAAAACACTGTTTGATCAATAGAGGCAGGCAGGTGGGGCTAGGAGACGAGGAGAATTCTGGGAAAGATAGGCATCGAGAGGAGCCAAGAGATGCGCCATGTAGCCGCAAAAGGAGTAGCATGCCACATGTTCTCTGGTAAGCCAAGACTACATGGAAATACATAGATTTATAGAAATGGGTTAATAATTAAGACAGAGCTAGCCAATAAAAAGCCCTAGCCATTGGCCAACAATTTTATGACTAATATAGCGTCCATGTGTTTATTTGGGGCAAAGCAGCTAAGAGACCAGGCTAGAGGGACAAGAAACTCCAACTACAATGCTGAGTCATGTCACAAAGTAGATGACTCTTAACAGACATTGTGCTGATTGAAATAACCCTGTCAAAAAGTCCAAATACTATCTGATTCCAGCTAAACTGACAAGACAGAAAATAGACAGGAGGCGTCCAGTGGCTATAGAGAAAAACTAGGGAGTTATTTAATTGATATAATTTCAACTATGAAAGATGGAGACTGGTGGTGGTGGATTGTGGGAATGGCTGCACAGGAAAGCAATGCATGGGGTATCACCAAACAGTACCCCTAAAATAGTCTAAGCATCCATTCAAAGGCTTCCCGTCAGACCTCTTCTGAAGGGCTCCCCTCTCCAAGGCCCTCCCCAACCACCAACACAGAAGGAAACTGTCTCTCAACCCCATCACTCTTGACCACAGCCTGAGTCCTCTTCACTCTATGCCAACTGCACCATCACAGTCCATCCATTTTCACTCCAGGTTGCAGCACTCAAGAAGTCAGAACTTGCCTTTCTCCTTCATCACAGCATAGTCTCTCACCCAACACTGCCTGGCCAATCCCAGGGCAGAATATTAGTGTATCTGTATTTTCAATCACTTAATCACAATCTGTACTTATTAGCAAAGTCCTACAAAAGAGTATAGTTATCTATGAAATATTCGAGGGCTAGAATTTCTTTTAATGCCCCATAAAAAAGGGAAACTTAATGTACTATATTAAGTTATTAAATAGTCAAAGTTGCTCAGGGGGTGTTGAGGGTGTAGCCGAGTGGTATAGCACTTGCCTAGCATGAGTGAGGCCATAGGTTTAATGCCCAGGATTGAAAAAAAAAAAGATTGGGTGTCCAGGGATGCCAGTTAGAAAGTCTGCTATCTAGGACTTTAAACCAAGATGTTCCAGCTTCAGAGACATTGAGATACTAATCCAAGCTCACAGGCCAAACCTCAGGGTTAACACCTGAGAGTGGGAGCCAAACCCTGCTGAGCACTGACCAGTAGGCACTGTGTTCAATGAAGCATCAAGTTGGGTCAGTTCTAAGTGTGGCCTGAAGCCAGCACCATGAAGGTGTTATTGCCTGAAAGACAGGATTAGGCTCCTGAATGACAGCAGGATCTAAACTCCCTTAAAAGTGGGGGATTCATAAATCCCTCCCCCTCGAGAACCCTTTGAAAGAGGAGGTGGAGTGTAAGAACCAGAGGGGAGAAAGGATGCCAAGGAAACAAGACCCTCTAAATCAACAGGATACACACATGCGTGAACTCACAGACCGAGGCAGCATGCACAGGTCTGCACTAGTCTGCACCAGACGGGGGTCCTAGAGCTGCAAGAAGTAACACACACCCCCATCCCTAACTCAGAAGCAATCTCCAATTGATCATCATTTGCAAATAGAGATTTACTTTTCTCCAAGGGAGTTGTGAGACCAAAACAGAAAAAATATTCCTTGCAGGTTAAGAGTTCCATTTGCAGTAAAGAATAGTTTCCTGTTTGTCCTGTACTTGTTGGAAGAATCGGCACCAGATGTGCTTGATCACACATGGGTGGGAGGGACTCGGGCAAGGAAATACGTCAGGATATATGCTTGCCCGACTGGAAATGTGGTGAATTGTGGGTTTTCCCTTTTCAAACCTCTGAAAATCCTGACTTTTGGGGACCCAGGGGTAGATCTGGCCAGTGTCCATCCTCCTGGTCAGTATTTAATTAAACCTTGCTTCAAATTAGGTTTTAGATTGTGGTAGTGGTCTTATTCTCACTGGGTAGGATTAAAAGAGTCTCACTGGGAAACAAACTACTTGTAAGGGTAGGCTTCCTGCCCAGCAGAAGACGGCCAACAGAAAACAATCTCAATGGCATCTTTGTAGGCTCCTTGTTGTGTCAGGGCTTTTTTTTTTTTTTAATCATATTTTTATTTTTTTAATTTATATTATTTTCCTCTCTTTTTACTTTATAGGTCCTTTGCACATATATATTATGGCTTCTAGTTTAGCCTTTTTATGGGATTCCTGAGTGTGCAAATGAGTGGGCCTCTGTGTCTATATCTGTTTCTTGTGCCTTTTCTTGGGCTCTTTTCCTTCTTTTTGTATTGTCCTGATGTATTAGTTTTTGTTTTATCTTATTACATTATATTTTATTATTATCCCTTAGAAGTCATTGTAACTCTAATGAGACAGGAAGAGGGTGGATCTGGATAGGGAAGGCAGGGAGGAGCTGAGCAGAGCAGAGTGAGGGCTTGGTGTTTTGAGTAAGAATGGTCCGCATAAGCTCATAAGCTCATACATTTGAATCTCGGCCACCAAGGAGTGGCACTATTAGGTGGTATGGCCTTGTTGGAGTACATGTGGCCTTATTGGAGAAAGATTGTTACTAGGGCTTTGAGGTTTCAAGGGCTGAAGCCAGGACACAGGGCACTTCCCTTCCTACTGCCTCAGATCCAGTTGTAGAACTCTTAGCTACTACCTCTTCAGCATCATGTCTGCCTGAATGCTGCAATGTCAATGGACCAAACCTCTGAACTGTAAGTCAGACTCAGTTAAATGTTTTCCTTTATAAGAGTTGTTGAGGTCATGGTGCCTCTTCACAGCAATAGAATATGGACTAAGGCAGGGATCCAACACCTCTAGACATATGTGTATGACATACCCATACACATAATTAATGGTTTTTTAATTTTAAAAAAAATTAAGAAAAGAGCAAAAGAAATCAAACTTCCCTTTATCACCTATACTTATTTTTTTTTTAAAAAATCCATCCCAGGCTGTTGAGATGGCTCAGCAGGTAAAGAACTTGCCACATAACCCTGGTGTCCTGAGTCCAATCCTCTGGACACATCAACAGTAGGAGGAGTTGTCCTCTAACCCCCACGTGCATGCCATGGCACACACATAACCCACACAAGCACAACATACACAAGCACAATAATAATAAATAAAATAAATTCAAAGAACCAAAATACTTCTTCTTTGATTCCTTTTCTGATTGATTAGGATCAATTAGAGCTAAGTTTCCAAGAAATGAGGACTGTGGTTTCTATAAAAAATAGAGCACAACATGATACGACTTTGCACATTAGTTATGTCATTCATTCGTCTGCCTCATTTATTACACCTTTATCTGGGGCTGATGAAATGGCTCAGCTTGTGCTTACCACACAAGCCTGGCAGCCTGAGTTCCGTCCCCAGAACCCACCTAAAGGTGGAAGAAGAGAACCAAGTCTAGAAAGTTGTCCTCCTCCTTCTATGGGCATGCTATGGCATGCTTGTGCCACAGTCTCTCTCCCTTTCTCTCCCTTTCTCTCCCTCTCTCTCTCTCTCTCTCTCTCTCTCTCTCTCTCTCTCTCTCTCTCTCACGCACGGACGGACGGACAAAGTAAGCTAAGCATGAAGATTCTTTGCTTTCTGCTTTCTAACTGTGCAAGCACTATGACCCACCTCCAGTGAGATAAAACAAACCTTTTGCTGCATAAGTTGCTTCCATAAGGTATTTTGTTGCATCAACAAAACAAGCTAACACAAGTAGGTAAGACTCTAGAACTAACTAACTAACGCTGCCCACAGCAATAAACCACTTAAACGCAACAATTGGAGTTAAGTTGCCATCTTTGAAACCAGAAGAAGCTAAGCCCACTAACACCCACTCCTGGAGTGAACACTACGAAATGGTGTTTCTGTGAGTGGCCCATCTAGTTGCCTGACTGATGGAAGTCCATGAGGTTGTGTGGATGGACACAGCTGCCCATCTCTTCTGAACACAGCAAACTACTCACAAGGCACACTGCTCCTGGGCCCACTGCAGAAGAGCCTTCTTTGCAGACAACTGCCATCTTGCTTGAGCTTGCTCTTTGGAGGACTTCTTAGGAGGAGGACTTGAGGTAGGAGATGAGTCAGCAGCACTCACGACCTCCAGGGAAGGTTGATTGTAATCACAAGAAAGAGTCCGAGCAAGCTCTGCAATCTGGGGAGAGCACAATTGTTAACAAGCATGTTAGCATATGCTACTCAAAGCACCTAAAAAAACATTCTTTAGCAGTGACAATGTATTCTGGTTGAAGTGAACTCTAAAAATGACTGAGTGTCAGCAGTTGACATTTGGGACTAAAATTAGGTTTTCCTTCAGTCTGGACAGGGATGATCCTGCACCTGGCCCGGGAATGGCATCCCACAGAGGGCAAGCCCTCAGTAGGATCCTCTAAGGATCCTACTGAGCAGTACCAGTGTTGATGGATTCAACTGAAAAGAACCAAGGGGGTTCCTAGTCAAGCACCTTTAGAGACTAGATGGATGGGAAGGCATCTCCTCCAATTACAAAGCATTAGAAACAAAAGCACATACAGGAGAGACAGACAGACAGACAGACAGAGACAGGACAGGCAAGCCCCCCAAAGAGAAAATAAAATCACCATTAAGAACATGAAAAACATGGGCCAGTAAAATTGAATAGCAGTTAAAGATACTTGCTGCATAAGCCGGGTTCCCAGAACCCCAAAAATTGTGGAAGAAACAACTCCATAAAAGTATCTGCTGACCTCCACATGCAAGCCATGGTTGTACACACACAAACACACATGCAATGCATGCTAATAATAAATAGATCCCTTTTCTTTTTCTTAGATTTATTTACGTGCATGAGCGATTTGCTTGTATGTATGTATGTATGTATGTATGTATGTATGTATGTATGTGTGCATGCATACATGTATGTATGTACATACGTGCACCACAGGTGTATATGGTACCTACAATGCCTAGAAGAGGGCGTCAGATCCCATGGCCACTGGAGTTACTGATTGCCAAGTGGGTGATGGGAACCAAATGCTCTGCAAGAGCATCAAGTGCTACTAACCACTGAGATATCCCTCCAGTTCCCATAAACAAAACCCCTTTTTAAAAGAACATGAGAAGTGCTGGAGAAATGGCTCAGCAGTTAAGAGTAAGTACCTTCAAAGGACCCTAGATGGATCCCCCAGTTTCCCCAAGTGACCCGTAACTCCAGCTCTAGGAAACCCAATGTCTCTGGTCCATTCAGGCACCTGGGTGCGCTCTCTCTCTCTGTCTGTCTCTCTCTCTCTGTCTGTCTCTCTCTCTGTCTGTCTCTCTCTCTCTGTCTGTCTCTCTCTCTCTGTCTGTCTCTCTCTCTGTCTGTCTCTCTCTCTGTCTGTCTCTCTCTCTGTCTGTCTCTCTCTCTGTCTGTCTCTCTCTCTGTCTGTCTCTCTCTCTCTGTCTCTCTCTCTCTGTCTCTCTCTCTCTGTCTCTCTCTCTCTGTCTCTCTCTCTCTGTCTCTCTCTCTCTCTGTCTCTCTCTCTGTCTCTCTCTCTCTCCTCTGCCAAGAAAAGAAATGCGTGCATGTGTGTCAGAAGTAGAATGGTGAATGAGTGTGATGCTATATACAGAGAGGACAATGAAAGACACCTTGTCATAATCGATGAAGCGAAGTGAATTAAGTCAGACACCAGGGGGTATGTGGGAACTAAAGAGATAAACTCATAATTCTGCCTCTATGGAATTAGCAATGCTAAGCTGCCCCCTGACAGGGCTCAAAGGGTAGGCACCTTTAGGAAAAGAGAAGGGTCAGGGTGCCAGCAGGGTTCTGTCTGTCTCTTAGATGGTGATATGCTTAATTTGTGGAAACTCACGAAACTTTACATGTGAATTTGCATATCTTTCTCTGTGTGTCTTGAACTTCAACAAATTGACTTAAAACTGTAACAAGCCCATTTTTAACTTTCCAACAGCAAATCCTGCATCAGAATACCACTTCTAAGAATTTGGCTCATGAGTTATTACAGTTGTACACAAAGGTTCCATATAAGAATATAACTCAAGTTACTTACAGTCAGAAGTAACTGTGAGCATTCTGGATGCCCATTAATGAGACAGAGTACTTTATAACCAATGCCACACACCTCTGATAAAATACATGTAAAATTACAGAGATGTTCACTATGACAGTTTGGAACAGAATGGGTAATGAGATCCCATGTTGTTAAGATACAGCTGTGCCTCGGTATTCAAGGGGACTGGCCCCCTTCAGGTGCTGAAAGCTGTAGATGGTCAAGTACCTTATTGTATATATGACATATTCTTTGCATATAACCTATGCAAATCCCATGTCTCATAGTCATGTCTGAGTTCCCCATAATGTGTACATGATATAAATGCTATGAAAATGGTTATTAGGCTATATAATGTAATAACACCAAGAAAAAGGTTTACATACATTTAGTTCAAATAGAAATATTTTTTCAGAATTATCCTCAATCCTTGGTTGATATAACCTACTTAATGCAGAACCCATATATAACTATATATTAATTTCTGCTGTATATATAAAGATTGGATATAAAATTATTCTCAGTTATCTGTGAAGGGTGGATTGTGTTTATTTTCTATTACCTATTCTTAAAATACATAAAAAGATATGGGGATGGGAATACACAACTACAACCTATCCAACATTTTTAAATTTTATTTTATATATATTAGTGATTGGCTTGCATATATGTCTGTGTCAAACATTCATGCCTGGTGCCTATGGATATCAGAAGGGGATATTGTATCCCCTGGAAATGGAGTTATAGATGGTTATAAACTGGCATTTGGATGCTGGGAATCAAACCCAAGTCCTCTAAAAGAGCAGCAAGGGCTCTTAACCACTGAACCATCTCTCCAACTCCAAAGTATCTAGTTTTAACATATTACCATATTTGGTCCTGTTTTCTGTCTCCAATTCCACTTTCCTCCTCTCCCAGAGGAAAAGCTACACTCCAAAATTTAGTTCTCATCATCAGCATGCATATTATTTTGTTCTAGCTACAAATGCTCAAAATCCAGAAAAATATCCAAATTTTATAACAAATAGTTGAGCAACTTTCTAAAGTAAACAGTTGTCACCCAATACACACATAATTATGTAGTATTTTTAAAGCAACAGCTGGCACTGTGATGGTTAATTCAGGATGGGACAGTGAACACTGGACACTCACAGTCCAAATGGAAAACAACAGCAAAATGGATAAAGGTCTGATATATGCCTTCTTTGAGTTAAATGAAATTTGGACTTTGATTAAAATCCAAACAGGGATTCATCTAAACAAATAAGAAATACTTTGAGAGTCAAAGCACCCCGAGAAGGCTGGAGATGCAGCTTATTCCAACGAGATCTCAACCAGCGAGAAGGATTTTCAGCTTGAACTAGTCACGTGGTATAGCAGAAAACAAATCAATGTTCTGCAGACATCCTCTCGCTCTGCCTCCTGAAATGTCTTCCCACACAGTGTCTCTTCCCAGTTCAAAGGAAAAATAAACAGCTTTCTTTCCTAGCCAGTGGGCCTGTCACTGCTGCTCTCTGATACCCTCCTGAGAGGGTGTGGGGCACTCAATCCCACAGAAATTCCTGGGATCCCAGGGGCTACTTCACTTATCTTCTGTTTTTGTTTTGTCTGTGGCAGGGCCTTCCTCTGTAATCCAGTCTGACCTGAAACTCACTCGGTGAGCACAGGCTAACCTTGGACTCCTAGCAATCTTCCAGCTGTGGCCTTCCAAAGCCGAGATTAGAGGAGTGAACCACCATACCTAGCCACTTGTCTTCCTTTGAGATAATATGCATTAGCCTTTGTATCAGGGAGGAACTGTGCCAGTTTACAGTGCCAGGAGAATGGAGTGGGGACAGATGACAAAGAAAGCATAAGAGAAAGACTGTGGCTTTCCTTAACAACCCACAGTGAGGCAAAGGGGGTCACATACTAAGGACTCCAGCCACACCCAAACCTCAAAAGGGACAGGAAACGCTCAGAGGAAACAGTAGCAGATAATGGACGATGCTGTGAAAAGCTGTTTATTCAAAGTTTTACCTTCTCAGCACTGGCAGGTATTTGGAAAATTCTGCTGTTCAAAAATGTACCAAAAACCAGGTCTGGAGTCATCATAAAAGGTCACATCTCAGATTAGTGACAGATGCCACCAGACACCAACATTTGAGTCTTTAATTTGGTCTTTAATAGAAGACATGCGCCAGGCGTTGGTGGCGCACGCCTTTAATCCCAGCACTCGGGAGGCAGAGGCAGGTGGATCTCTGTGAGTTTGAGACCAGCCTGGTGTACAAGAGCTAGTTCCAGGACAGCCTCCAAAGCCACAGAGAAGCCCTGTCTCAAAAAACAAAAAACAAAAACAAAAAAGACATGCTTGGTGGCACACACCTTTAATGCAGGCACTTGGAAGACAGAAGCAGGTAATTTCTGTGCATTTGGGCAGCCTGATCTACATAGAGAGTTCCAGGCTAGCCAGGACTACATAGTGAAACCCTGTCTTTAAAACAAATAAAAACTCTATGTGTGCATGTATGTATGTGTGATGGGGGAAGTCCTTCTGTGTATATGTTTGTCTTATTGGTTGACAAATAAAGCACTGTTGTCCAATAGGGAAGGAAGATAGGTGGGGCTAGGAGTCGAGGAGGATTCTGGGAAATGTAGTAAAGAGGGGAGTCATCGTGTGATCCCAGGAAGAGAGGACACATGCCGCTGTGTATCCTCAATAAGATAAGTCTTTATAAAAGATATAGATTAATGGTGTGGTTGATACTTAAGACAGAGCTAGCAAATAAGAAATCCTAGTCATTGGCCAGCAGCATTGTAACTAATATTAAATCTCTATGTGTTATTTGGGGGCCCTAACATTGCAGCAGAACTCAGGCGGCTGGCGGGAAGCATTATCGTTACATATGTGCATAAATATGTGTGCATATATACAAATATATATAAAATAGATACACATGTATATACAATATATAAACATGTTACACACAAATAACTGCAAAAGTAGCCTCTGCTATATGCTTTCTACTTAGTGGAGATTTCAAGCCCTGTTTTCAGATGGTGCTCTGGACTGAATGACCTCATGACACACTGGCTGTGTCTCACCTCCTACCTTGTGCATTGGACTAGCAATATTCCTGCCACCAAAATGCTTACATGAAAGTGCAGTATGATGATCCAAATCAGGCCAAGAATAATGGATGGGTTTCCTTCTATAATGTCAGCAACATGGATATTTATTAGCTTGATCTGCAAACAGAGAAGCACAGGTTAAAGGGAGCAAGCCTCCCCCTGAACCACTCCCTCCGAACCACTCCCTCGGGTGAATCTGCAGGTGTGACACAAACTCACCGATCGGTTTTTCAGGAACGTCAGAGCATGCTCTATGTTGATTCTACACTGGAATGTATTAGATCCTTTATCCCGAGGCTAAAAATTCAAGCACAGGCATTCCTCAGAGACATGAAGTACATTTTTAAAAACAAAACCAACCCAGTGTCCTGGTGCCATTTGGAAATCTTACCAGCTGCTGTCCTGAGAGAACTTCTAACAGGTCCAGGAGGACGTGCCCCTTCTTAATGTCTGAGAATAAGTCTGATATAACTGAGGGAGGTGTGTGCTGTCAAAGGAAACAAGGAAAATAATCTGCAAATGGCCTAAAACATCACTAAGCATCTCCTAAGTGGGCTTTTTGGTTAAGAGTCAGAAGAAATCATCTTAAGAGAACAACACATTGCTCACAAGTTACATCCCAGAGCATGGTAAGGCAGGCAGCCCAGTTCATCTGTGGCATACCCCCAGTTACACAATGCTTTCTGAGTGGAGTTTTCACAGCCTACGCCTTATACATAGAGTACAAAGACACTCAGAATCAGGCCACAGTGACCCCTTGGGAGCAGGCTGCATTGCTGAAGATGTGTCTCCTTTTGGTCACAATGACATGCATTGTGTTGGAAGAGCAGATGGGGTGGGAAGAGGGTGAGAACCAGGTTGTCTGAGGTTCTCAGCATCACTGAGACACAGGATGCAGTGGCATTTGGGTTGAGGCCCCTAGGTCTAGACTAGATTTGTGTCCCAAAAGACTCCCTTGCCAAATGTGTGACGAGGTTCAAGTCATAGGCCTTCTTTGTGGCTACCTCTCACATAGTGATATTATGAAATCATTTAAAAGCCACCTAGAAGGCTAGCAAAGTGAAATAAACCTGAAATCCCAGCACTGGAAAGCAGAGGCAGGAGGATAGCCAAAAGTTCAAGGCCTATTGGGTCTACATAGTAACTTTCAGGTCAACCAGAGTTATATAGCAAGACCCAGTCTCAAAAAAAAAAAAAAAAAAAGAACTATGGATAGATAGATGGCCTCTGTGGACACCTGCATGCACAGGTATATATGCACACACAAACAAATTAATTAAATGAATGAATAAATAAATGGAAATTATCATAGGGGTCTTGTCTGATCTTGGAAGCAAGTCAGAGTTGGGCTTGATTAGTATCTGGATGGGAGAGATATGAGAAATGCTGATAAAACAGAGCTCTGAATTAAAATTCCTTTATTAAAATGAGAGAGACAGAGATAGAGAGAGAGAGAAAGACAGAGAGAGAGAATATAATCACAGGAGATTCAAGAATATAGCTCAATGGTAGGACACTTGCCTAGCATACAACCTTAGGCTCGAATATAACGCCCAGCAGAAGAGCAGAAAGAAAATATGAGTTGGGTGGTAGTCCTTCTATAGTCACAGATACTGGGAACTAAGAAAGGTGATCACTCAGATCTAAGAATTCAAGATCAGCCTGAAAAACCTAGGAAAAATCTCATCTCAAAAACTAAAATGTAAAAAAGTAGTGAAATGAAATTGAAAATAAATAATGGTCCATAATGTACTTTTTCTTGTTCCAGGAAAGAATAACCAATGAACCAGGACACCAAGGTAAGCACCAGCACATTCTCTTATAAAAAGACATTTCATGACTTTCCATGTGTCATTGCTGCAGCTTGTTTTGCTATGGTGTCTATCTGTTTGTTCCTAATAGGATCTCATGTAGCCCAAGCTGGCCTGGAACTCACTACATAGTCAAGGCTGGTCTTGAACCCCTGATCCTCCTGCCTCCAGCTCCCAGGTGCTGGAATTCCAGGTCTCAGCCACCCTGGGGTAAGAGCTGCAGGAGTAGGGAAGCCACAACTGTCCTCACAGGTAACACTACCCTTGTCCTCACCTTTGCCAACTGCGAGTTTATCCAGCAAGTGAAGGTTTTCTTCTGTGTGTCCTCCTGCTCAGCTAGGAAAGAAGAAACAACAGTGGTCACAATAGAAGAAGTTGAGGAATCCTTCTGAACCCACAGATTAAAGCCACAGATTGGCTGACAAAATGATGGTTTTTTAATACTTTTTTACTAACAAAATAACTTAGATCTCCCACAGTTTTGGGCTGTTCGGGGAACTATAAAGGAGGAGGAGACACATCCCTAGCCTCCATCTCTGAATCACCCAGGGATGTCTGAAGATGCTTAAAGGTTCAGTGGGACCCTTACAGTTTGGACTTGACATCTTACCAAGCAAATTGATCATTCAAAACACTCCACTATTGAGTAAACCATAAAAAAGACCTGGGTTCGAATCCTGTTTGCAAGGTTGAGTGGCTATGTGACCTTATGTAAAAAGCACTCGCCGATCAAGGTTGTTTGAGAGGCAAATGATTCACTAATGTGCTTGCCACCCAAAAGTCACAATGGATACCTCTCTCCTACCAGTGGACAGAGGCATGGCAATTTTGCATTTCCTTCTTCAAACATACAATACCTCTTCCCCAACTCCTTAGTCTCTGCTAAGACCTTTCTTTGTTGTTAATTGTGCTCATTAGTGTTAACCACCAACTTTCCACAACCTAAAATCACTTGGGGGAAAATGTCTTAACAAGGAATTGTCTAGATCAGGTTAGCATGTCCACTGGGTATTGTACTGGATATTCACTGATGCAGGAAGACCCATCTCACTCCAGGCAGCAACATTCCTTATGAAGTGAATCTGAACCACATAAGATAGGAGAAAGCTAGAAGCAAGCAAGGATGCATTTACTTTCTTTGCTCTTGACTATGGGGCGTGATGTGACTAGCTGCCTTAATTCCTTGCTTGATTTCTCTGAAATAATGGATCAAAATCCAAATAAACCCTTTCTTCTTTAATTGCTTTTGGGGGGGCCTGGATACTTTATCACAGCAGCAGAAATGAAACTAGAACATTGCATTCTTTGTTTTTGTTTGTTTTTTGCTTTTTGTTTTGTTTTTTTAGGCAGCATCTCAAGAAGCCCAGACTAGCCTCAAATTCATTGTGTATCTGAGAATAGCCTTGGACTCCTGATTTCCCGCCTTCTACTTGCAAGTGCTGGGATTATAGGCATGCTCCCATACAACGTCAGGTTTACACAGTGCTGGGGATTTATTTAACACAGGACTTCATACATGCTAGGCAAACATTCCGTCAACTAAGTTACAGCACCAGCCCAAGAGACCTTTCTTCCCAAGAGACCCAACAATCTCACCTAACAACCTCTGAAGTATTGGTATACATCAACTATCCTTGCTCAGATCAAAGTCGGCCCTTCTCTTGTTCAATAGTTCTTACCTCTTTTACCTCCTTGAGAACCTTTCCCTCCCCCTTCTATTCCCCATCACCTTCTTGCCCCACTCTTGAGCCATTCCCATCAGGAAAAACACAGGCTGTTAATTCTCCCTCTGAAAATAAAAAAGCAACCTCCTTAAGCACACACCACCCATCAGCACTGTTTCATTTGTCTGCCCTGGTGGAAAAATCCCTCCAAAGGAATTTATGGTGTCTCCAGGTCCTCTCCTCACTCACTTTCAACTGGCCCCACAGCAGTCAGGTCCTCTCCATTCCACTGGAACTGCTTTTATCCAGGTCACCATAATTCAAGACTATCAATGCTCCCCTCTCTCACTAAAATCAAAGGCCGATATTCATCTTCTGGACCACCTAGCAACATCCAATACAGGGAGTGGTACCTCCTACCCTCAGGAGGAGGAGCTTCCTCCTCCATCATTGGCTAGATCAGCTGTGTATCTCTCAGTTCCTACCTAATGCCTTGGGAAATTCTCTCAGGTCCATCTTCAAAACATAGTCTGGGGCAGGGGAGGTAATGTGTCAGTAAAGTGTTTGCCTTGCAAGCATAAGGACACTCACTTTGCAGGCATGGTGCTACAAGCTTGTAAACCAGAGATGATGAGGCAGAAACTCCTTGAGATTAGTGGGCAGCCAGTGAGACTCTGTCTCAAAGGGGAAAGGTTGGGGGGGGGGCACTCATACATACATGAACACACATGCATGCACAAAATATTCTGGGTATGTCTGCTTTTTACTATCTCAATTACATTACCCTGGGCCAAGTCACCTCCACCTGGGCTACTGAGTCTTACAAGTGTGACACCAAATTTAGGACCTTAAAATGTATTACATTAACAAGCATATGGTTGAGAAACAAAAGAAGAGATACCTGGGGTAAGTAGAAATAGAGTATCTAGCATGTGTTGTGACTAATTACAGATGCATTGAACTTCACTGTGTTTTGTTTTATTTTTTCTCCCCAAACCCATTGTCCATTTTCTCTGCATTACCAGTTTAAGTCAGCTAAAATTCAATGACATAGGGCAGTCATGATTGCTAGCTAAGCTAAACTGAGTTTTTGGACAAGCCAACTTGATTTCTCGGGGTTTTGAGAGTAAATGCTTTTTTGTCTTCATTTTATTTTACGGAGTACTTACAAGGGCCACAGTTTCCTTACTGAGTCTCGGAATCTCTAAGACATGCTTTCAGCATCTTTTCTCCCCCTCAGCATCTTTCAGGAGATGATGAATAACTTTAAACAAATGCCACAAAAAATGCACTTGAGAGCTAACTTATTCCTCAATGGGGGGGGGGCGGGAGCACTAGAAAACAAGTTTTTATGATTCCAAGATCAAATTACATTTACACAATGTACATTTGCCAAGCAGGAAGAGAGTTGCCCTCCATCACTATAAAATACACGTTCAAAATAAGATTTAAAGATTAAAAACAAACAAACAAACCTCTTCCTTATCCTCAAGGGACCAACAGAGTGTCCTGTTTAGGTGACAATGTATGAAAAGTAAAGCATGCAGGCATATCACCACATCCAGGAGGGTGCTGCCTGACTCCAGGAACATTGCAGGGGTGGAGAGAAGGGGGATGAGCATGAAATAACCCTGCCAGTGGACTGTGGCCAGAGTTTAAGGTCCAGCAAGAGCATCCTCAGAGTATTAGTGCTCTGGGCACATCTGTAAATCTCAGTCATTTGATCTGTACCCCAAAAAGAGGAGCTTTCGTTTCATGTTTATTCGACACTAAACAAAACAAACCTTGAGACTGAGCACTCTGGGGTCTCTGAGCTTTCTCAGGCTGGGAAAACAGACACAAAAATCAGGGTTTATAATGAGATGGCTGAAATCGGAGTAGCTCATCTAATCAGAGGTTAAAGTGAGGAATAACCCCTGACCACAATGCACACACTTGAATGAAAACAATCAAACAGTGGTTACAAAGAAAGCTGGTTATCACTGTCCCCATTTACTTCAGCTCCAACAGAAACAGGGGCCAGTAGAAAGAGGAGAGTCAGCAGCTGCCCCCATGGGTGTACCCCGCTCCACAGAGAAGCAGTGCATGAAAGGAGCCTCCAGAGGGCTTGGAAAGGACTCTATGGGGTTCTGTAAAACTTATTGTCCAAACAGAAAACTACTCTCTTCAATGGGGAAATCGGAGCTCTTTAAACACAATAAGGACCCTTTACTTGATGGCAACACCATCCCGGGTGCAGAAAACACCAAAACACCATTGCCGATGCTCCATGCCATGGACCCCTTAGCCACATTTCACGGGTTTTCATCCTGCCTTGCCCCCAAATAGCACTGCTAATTCTACAGGAACTAGAGCCAAGCAGCTCACTCTGTGCCAGGAGATGTGACCTTTTGTTCTTTTAAAGGCTGACCCGTGGGGGAACAAATAATTAAGAGCCACGTGCTTACCACAACTTAATAAAACCCTTCTTAAAATGGCATCTAGAGAATAGGACCTTTTAAACAGCAGATGGCAGGGGTGGGGGGAGGGGAGAAATTAAAATGGTGAATTTCTGTGAAAATGCTAAGAAAGAGAAAAATGTGAACTTATTTTGATTTCAGAGGCAAAAAAAAAAAAAGAATGTAAGTGATACACACTGACATTAATGTAAGTTAAACGTCGTGGTTATCATTCTCTGAAACTACTTGACTGGATGAAAAGGGAGGCAAAGATTTTCTCTTGGCATCATTACCATGAAAATACATTTCACACCACGGTTTGCTTCAATTCAGTCTGCCTTTTGTGAGCTGGCAACGGCATGCCCTTGGCTGGGAGGGAATTGAACTGAAAACAGATTAGGTAAAACTTCAGGGCACAGATTTTAAGTTCATTACAAATGAGCTCATTATGAAGTTACCATGGCTACTGGGTCTCAAAAGGTCCCAATGTCTTGTATAAATTCACCTGAGATGCTGACATTAGGAGTCCTCCCAAAATAGATCCCAAAGCTGTGTCCCAAGGCCAGGGCACCACACACCTTTCTCTTCAGCCAAGAACCATGAAGACTGAAGTGTGACATCTCCTGGAGCAATCAATCAATTGGACTGACTACTGCATCCAGCCCCAGATTCAGTACTTTGATTTTTCATTCTCCTCATTAAACTCTGTCCATCATTTCTTAATTCCTTCCTGAATTTCTCCACTACTAATGTACCTCTAACCTACTCTTGGTGTACATGCACATATATGTTGAAGGCTAGTGTGTGTGTGTGTGTGTGTGTGTGTGTGTGTGTGTGTGTGTGTGTGTGTGTGTGTAGGCCAGAGGTTGACCTTAGATGTCTTCCTCTATACTATTCTTGCAGAGGACCTGAGTTTGGTTCTCAGCACCCACATCAGATGACTCACAGCTCCAGGGAGATCCAACACCCCCTGGCCTCCACTGGCACCTGTACTCATTTACACACACACACACACACACACACATCCCTACCTAATCTTTTTAAGATCTGAAATTGCAAATGTTTCAAAAGTAAAAATTAAAAATTAACCTTAATCTTCAAAATCTCATCCTTCTTGAGACAGGGTCTCTCTATTATGAAGCCGTGTCTAACCTGGAACTCACAATGTAGACAAAGCTAGCCTTGAATTTACAGCAATCCTCTGTCCCCAAATGCAGGGATTAAAGGCTACCACCATGCCCGGACAAAATTTCTCCATTTTCTGCTCAATGATAACATTTTCCCTTCCTCAGAATCCTCTAGACTGACATATAAAGAACATGAGTTGCAGAGGGAAGAGTTGTTTCATCTGTTCACCGGGTCCCCAGGCCCCCAACACTGAGTAGGCAGGAGGCACTCAATCAGTATCTGCAGAATCAACGGATATATGGCAAGCAGATTAAACTAATGCCGATGAGGTAGATTCATTATCTGACACTGACCATTGAAAAGGCAAAGATTGAGGAGCTGTCTTAGTTTTTTCCTGTTACTGTGATAAATACCATGACCAACAGCAACTTGGGGAAGAAAGGGTTTCACCATCTTGCATTTCCAGGTCATAGTCCATCGCTGAAGGACAGTGAGGCCGGAACTTAGGACAAAAATAAAGGAGAACCCACAGAAGAAGGGCTGCTTCTTGGCTTGCTCTGTAGCATCTGCTCAGCTAGCTTTCTTAGACAAGCCAGGATTCCCTGCCAAGGCATGGTACCGCCCACAGTGGGGTAGACCCCCAACATCAATCTACAATCAGGAAAATGCCCCACACAAAAATGCTCACAGGCCAGTCTGATCTAGGCAATCCCTCGCATAACTCTGGGTTGGGCCAGGATGGCAGCTGAAGCCAACTAAGTAGGAAAGACACACTACTTAACGTAAAAAGGTGGCTGCCAAATTATAAGCTTCCAAATACAGAAAGGATGGAAAATACATATACCCAATAAAAAGAACAGCACTGATGCATGGGTGTTACTGAAGATGTTTGCTTCAGGGAGACAGAACAAGTTGGTCTGAGGATGTAGTTCACTTGGTCGAGGGATTCTCCAGTATGCTCGAAGCCCCAACACTACCCAAACTAGATGTGGTACTGCACACTTAAAAGTCACAGCACTAGGGAGGAAGAGGCAGGATGATCAGGGGTTCAAGGTCATCCTCGGCTACATATGGAGTTTGATGCCAACCTGGAATTCATGAGATATGGCTTCAAAAAAATAAAAATGTAAAAATATAAATATAGGGACCAGAAAGATGGCTCAGCAGTTAAGAGTACTTTCAGAGCAATGGGGTTCAATTCCCAGCATCCACATGTAGCTCATAACTGTCTGTAACTCCAGTTCCAGGGCACTACATACCCTCATACAGATATACATGCAAGCAAAACACCACTGCACATAAATACAAATTAATATATACATATATAAATAAAAATTTTTTAAAAGTTATAAAACAGTGTGATTTTATAAGTATATTAAAGGATATGATCTAACAATGTTTCTAGCTACTCAGTTACCTCCTGCAACCTACTGTTGTTAGATGCCTTAAGCTTGTGGTTTCCCTCCTGCTCTGAGTAAAACCTGTAATGTTAAATAAACTTTCCTGTGTTTGTATTTCCCCTTCCAGAGTTCTACACAGTGAAGATATGCTCAAAACCTTTGCTGGTTGGCAGACACAGTCAATATTACTAGAATCAAGGGGCAAACTTGTCATTGTGTAAGAGAAAGGGTCTTAGCCAGGCGGGGGTGGCGCACGCCTTTAATCCCAGCACTTGGGAGGCAGAGGCAGGCGGATCTCTGTGAGTTCCAGGACAGTCTGATCTACAGAGTAAGTTCCAGGACAGCTAGGGATGTTACATAGAGAAACCCTGTCTCGAAAAACCAGAGGAAAAAGGGAAGGAGGAAGGGGGGAGGAGAAAAAGAAGGAGGAGGAGGAGGAGCAGAAGAAGAAGAAAAGATGGGGGGGGTGTCTTTTTATTAAGTCCACAGCATGAGGACCTGACTGTGATACTCAGTTCACACAAAAAGCAAAGCCACCTGCAATTCCAGCACTGTGGATGTGGGCAGTAGAAACTGGGGGATCCCTGGGGCTCCCTGGACAGCAAGCCAAGCCTGATCAGTGAGCCCCAGATCCCAGGGAAAGATCTGTCTCAAAAAATAAGATAGGTAAGAAAATAAGATAGATGTCTCATGAGGCATGACACTAGAAATTAACTTCTGGCCCACACTCTGGAGGCTAAAGCAAGTGGACTGTTAAGAGTTCGAAGCCAGCCTGGGCTATATAGCAGGAGCGCCCCCCCCCCTCAAAAAAAATACTGAGGAAAAGCACTCTGTGTTGTTCTTTTCTCAGAACACAATGGTGGGGTTTTCTCCTCACATTCACCAATTCTCCAACTCAGTACCCCCAATCATGACACTAACTACCTAGAGTTAGTGTAAACCCCCAAAAGTTAAGGGCTCAGCAACTCAATACTATCTCATCAGTTTGCCCAGTCACAGAAGAGAGTCCCCACCTCCTGACACTTCTTGGCTTCAAACTAAGAAATCCCAAGACCCTCCCTTAGGTTCAGTTACTTGCTGTGATGACTCACTGAACTCTTGTACACGTAAACACACACACACACACACACACACACACACACACACACACACACACACACACACACACACACACACACTGAACAGCCATGAGGGGAGGTGCAGAGTGAAGCTGGCGTATGCTCCCTCCCAGCATCCAAACGTACTCCCAGGCTGGAAGAGCTCCAAACCTCCTCTCCGGGGATTTTTATGGTGGCTTCATGATGTGAGCAGAAAGTGACAATACAATCTCCAACTGCTAAACACTATCAAAGAGGGAGATGGGATGGCACGGTCTCTCTGATAACCAACCTGAATGTATCAGAAGTACTTCATTAAAACAAAAGATGCAGGCTGGAGAGATGGCGCCTCAGGCTGCAATCAGGTCTGGACCTCTGGATCTCATATGGTGGAAGAAGAGAACAAACTTGCACAAGCTGCCCTCTGACCTCCATGCACTCCCTGTGGCATGTGTGTGCATGCATCCGAGCTAATTTTTTTTAAAGCCAGATGGTGTTGGTGCACACCTTTAATCCCTGAACTGGGGAGGTAGAGGCAGGTGAATATCTGTGAGTTCAAGGCCAGCCTGGTCTACAGAGTGGGTTCCAAGACAATCACAGCGGTACAGAGAAACCCTGTCTTGTAAAAAAAAAAAACCAGTTTCTGTTATCCAGGAAATTCCAAGGGCTTTGAGAGATCTGTATCAGAAACAGGACCGAAATCCAAATATTAGAACACAAATGCCCCTGATAGCCTTAGAAAATTGCAAGGACCATGGCAGAGAGCAAACATGCATTTCTTATGACGTCACTGGCGTGGGTTGATGAGGCCCAGTTGCCATGCTTTAAAACAACATGCCCAGCTCGCCCTTAGTTGAGATGCTCATGGTAAGGATAATCAGGGTTGAAGAATACATTGAGCATGTGAGCCAGCAGACACCCAGAAGAATCACAACCTGTTATCCAACAGAGAGACATCAAATGTCTAAGTCTGCTGTGTCTGCTGCTTCTCACGGAGATAGATGGTAACAAACAGAAATAAAGACGCAAGTTAAGGGAATTAAAGCCATAGCACATATAACCCAAACAAGAAAACTCTAACACACTGGAAGGATAAACAGGAAAAGGCCTGTTGCTTAACTACAAAGCAGGAAAATAACCAGTGGAGGAGGGAGATGGGAAGCGCTAACACATTTTCTTGCAACCACCCCTGTCCAAGCAACCAAGAAAGGAAAACAAATACCTCTAGGAACCGAGGTCTGCCTTACTAACCCAGAAGATGAGTCCAGGAAGTAAATGCTGACTCCCATAACTCCTAAGCACCTGTCAACCTCACGTTTCTGCTTCACAGAGTCCCAACACCCTCCCCAGTCTAATTGGTCCTTGTGGAAAGCACTATATCAGACTGTCTCCACAGGGCCTCGGGATGCCATGCCCTCATCTTCCACCAGCCCTCTGTCTAGCCACATTTGCCTCCTTCCAGATCTGGTACCTACCTCTTTCTCTACACTCACCCTCAAGTCTCCAGCTCCCCTGCTCAGTTTCCCACAAGCTCTGGCGGGATGCCAGCTCTGCTCAACATCTTCACTCCAGCCAGGAAACCACTGTCCTATCAAGCCTCTGGTAATTATCTACGGTGTTGTTTTAGCATGAAGGCTAATGAAGAATGAAGCTACAGGCAACTTGGAAAAAGGTGTGTCTTTGTGTCTGCAATCAAATAAAACTTTATTTATAGAGCCAGGCAGTAGGTCACATAAGGCCAGTGCATTGTAGTTTCCTGGCTCTAATCTACTCAGTGGAGTAAATCCTCCTAATGACTGGAGTAGGTATCATTGCCCCATTTTACTGATGAGAAGACATCCAGAGACCCGCCTGCCTCTGTCTGCCCCTGTTGTGCACACTTATGGATGGGATCATAGCAGATATAGGGTCAAGGGAAACAGCGTGGCTCTTAGTCTCAACAATGATTATAGATTATAGAGCACTAACTTGTGAGCAAGTGTGAAACATCCCCTGACTCTGGGACAAGAAATAAAAAACACTGCTTGCTTTTGCTTTCCTTCAAGGCAGAGCCACAGGGCCAAGACCTGAATGTAGCTGGACCTGGTGACAGGGTCAGATGCAAGGCTACCTTTAAGGCTTGTGAAGAGTCCCGAAGGAAGGAAGCCTGTAGTGTCTGGGCTGAGGCTGGAGTGGTACTGTGGGGTAGGATGTCACAGATCTCCTAAACCCTATAAAATACTTTGATGCTGACCTTAAGAGCAAGCCAGACCTTCCAAGGGTGAAGAGATTAGAGTCAGGAAACTACAGTGCACTGGCCCTTATGTGACTAGCTGTCTGGCTTTACAAATAAAGTTTTATTTGATGGAGTCTTTTTCCAATGCCTGTAGCTCCATTCATGAAAAAAAAAAAAAAAAAAAAAAACATAGATCTATCAGAGACTTCATATTATTTAAAGATTAAAATATTTGCATCTAGTACTTTGCAGGGTCGTTTATGAGTTCCTGGTATAAACAGTACCTAGTCTATGCAAGTATTAGTGATCAGCCGGGCAGTGGTGGCGCACACCTTTAATCCCAGCACTCGGGAGGCAGAGGCAGGCGTATCTCTGTGAGTTCGAGACCAGCCTGGTGTACAAGAGCTAGTTCCAGGACAGCCTCCAAAGCCACAGAGAAACCCTGTCTCAAAAAAAAAAAAAAAAAAAGTATTAGTGATCACAAGGAAAACCCGATGCTAAGTAAAAGATGCCAGTCATGAACATATCAGAAATTATACGATTCATTTAGATGACATGCAAAAATAGGGAAGTCTATGGGGTACAGTGATGAGAATGGAGGTGAGGTAGCTAAAATGAGTGGTACTTTTTCCAGGTGACTGAACAAGATCTAAAATCAGATGTGATGATGGTCTTGCACAACTCTATGAATAACTAGTTCAACATTTCAAACAGGTGACTTAGGTGATACATAAGTTTTTATTTTTAATTTGTTTTTGTTTTTGTTTCGGGACAGTGAGACCAGAGTCTCACTGTGTAACTCTGGCTGTCCTGAAACTCCCTATACAGACCAGGCTGGCCTTGAACACACCCAGAGACCTACCTGCCTCTGTCTCTCCAGTGCTGGGATTAAAGGCATTCGCCACCACACTCAGCAATTTAACTTTGTTTGCAATTCTCGGAAACTAACCCAGAGCTTTGGGCCTGCTAGGTAAGTGCTCCTACAGCCCATGATTTTATGTCAGAGTATATCTTAATAAAGGTTTAAGACCCGGGGTTGTCTGTTTAAGTACTTGCACCCCTCATTAGCCCCTTCTGATTTACTCCTGTTTGGCTTTTGTTTCTATTTCTGGTTTTGTATACTGACGTTCTGACAGCCTGTATCTCTATACATCATGCGCATGCCTAATGCCTCCCAGAAGCCAGAAGTAGGCATCAGAGCACTTAAAACCGGAGTTACCAGCAACTGTGAGGTGACATGTGTCTTATGGGAATCAAACCCAGGTCCCCTGGAAGAGTAGCCAGTGCTCTTAGTCACTGAGCCAGCGGCTCTCCAGCCCCATGATTTTGCCTCCCGTTTAACCTGGATCACACAGTGCTTTTCATGCTGCAGGAATTCAATGTGTGTTAACAGAGCAGTTAAACGTCTGGGGAAAGGGCAAAGGTTTGAGTACTGGGTTTGATAGGGAATGTGACAGCCTGTGATTGCTACTTTGGGCCTCTGTATGTATGTGACACTATCAAGTTCACCCTGACACAGAAGTGAGCCACACCCTTGTGTGAACACCTGAGATTTCACACCAAGCCCTTTCCCACCCTCCCTGGAATATAGCTCTTGGCTATCTGAGTAAGCTACTGAGCCCACAACACAAATACAAAGCCCAGAGTCTGACCAAGTGAGAGATGCTCAATAAATATCAGAGGATGAAGAAGCCAAAAACTAAGCCGAAAGCTTATTCTACTTTTTGACACACATATGCAACTCTTTACTACCAACTCTTATCTATATCTTATCAAATAAAACTGGAGCCAGCCCTTGTGAAAGCCAAGGCATTCGAGTGAGCCTGAACTTTTCCTGGGGACCAGTCCAGGTACGACTGAGCAGACATGCTCAGAGGTCCAAAGACCCAGGCTGCCTGGAGGGAGCTGCCCATGGCTATAGACGAAGCTGGCACATTCCTCAGGTTCAATTCTGGGTTCTGACTCTCAGAAATTCTGATACAGGGGTTCATACACCTCACTTGGGGAATATCTCTCTAAACCTATGTGGGCAATTTTACACATAGGATTCACTATTGAGACAACAGGACAGGATAGGAAAGGTCGACAAAACCAGTGTGGCAATAACCAGCAGGGTTATTAATCTAATGTTTATGCATATGAACCTGTCATCCCCAGGGGAGATCCTAACACACACCTAAAGGGCCTAGGAAGGCTTGTCACAAAGGCCGTCATCATGTCCAGGGAAGAGATCAAAGTGAGAACCCTGACAGCATTCTCCAGAAGCCTGAGCATTGGGAAGGAGACAGAAATGAGATTGAGGCCCTCAGGAGATGAAGATCTTTTATTCACTCATCCACTGAAGCATTTATTAAAAGTCTCTCTGTGCCTCTGACAGCCTAGCCCAGATCTCACATCTCAGAGGAGAACTTTAAATCCAGATGTGTCTGATAAAAAAAAAAAAAAATCCATGCTCATTTCTTTAATTCAGAATCAGCTGAAAGGTCAAACCCACCCCATTTTCCAGCTACCATCTTCCTCTCTCCCTTACAGCCCAGAAATATTTCTTTGTCTGCTTATTATTATTATTATTATTATTTGAGCCAGGATCTCACTTTCCAAGTGCTAGGATTACAGGTGTACACCACCACATCCAGTTTCTGCTGCACTGGGAATGCCTTAAGCTTCCTCCCTATACTCACCTGTCTACTCTCAGAGTTGGTAAGCCACAACCCTTCCACTAATGATCAGGTAAGCAGGCCACCTCTCACACACACACACACACCCCTGAATCCAATGAATCCTTCTCAGTACTCACTACAAATCTGAAATCATCCGGCTGATTTCCCACCCCCTCCCTTCCTGGGCTGCTCTTCTCCATTGTGACCCTCGGATCCATGCTCACTTGGGTGTCAGCCTTCCCAGGACACCCCTCTCTGACTATTCTAGGCCTATCTTGCTTCTTCCTGTCGCTATCACTGTCTACCTGAACCCTCCTCTTTTCCTAAAGTCTCACCTACTCCGATGGTAGAAGCTACCTCAAGGCCCTCAAGTTGACACCCTCGCTAAGTGGCTGTCTCTCGCAGTCTCCTGCTTGTCTAGCCGATCGCTATCTGGGTAGGTCTAGTTATCTATTCTACAGACACCTCCACCTCAACATTCCAGTACTGAGTAATCTCTACCCAACTCCCTTCCTCGCATGCATTGTTGTCAGTGAACCATTCCACCATCTACTCAACTGCCCAAGGATAAACCTGACAGTCTTGAATAATTTCCTTCCTCCTCACTCTTTCCTCCTCAGTCAATGAAAAAGCCCTGGCGGCCGTTAGAAACCTCTTGAATATCCTTCCTCTCCATTTTAACTGTCACCTCTGGATCAGGCTGCCACTATTTCTCAGCTGGATCAGCATGGCATTCTTTTTTGTTTGTTTTGTTTTTTTTTTTTTTTTTTGGGAGACAGGATTTCTCTGAAGCTTTGGAGGCTGTCTTGGAACTGGCTTAGTACACCAGGCTGGCCTAGAACTCACAGAGATCCTCTTGTCTCTGCCTCCTGAGTGCTGGGATTAAAAGCACGTGCCGCCACCACTGCCTGGCCATCATGGCACTCTTCAGGCTGTCTTCCTCTGCCTCCACACTGGTTCCCATGAAGGGACCCCACAACATAGCCTGGTGTGGAGGCGGGGTGTTACAAAACTAGATCTTTAAACGCATTGACCCAAACATTCACTTGATGCCTTCATAGACTTAGAACAAGTCCCACATGTCTATGTGTTTCAAGTCAGTGACAGTGTCACCCTCCACAACTCCGCCACACTGATTCTCAACCCCTGGCCATCCATTTCCATGACGCCATGTTCAGTCTTCGCTCTGCTCTGTCCCAATGCTCTCTCCAATCCACTCTTTCATCCTCACCCTGCCCATGTTCTAAGGGTGTTTCCAGCTCAGGAATCCTTTTCTCTGGGGACAGGTCCCTAAACGCTCGGTCAGGGCGAGGTACCCTCAATTTTACTCCTCTATAGTGTATCTCCCACTCTGCACACATCACTTTACACTGATTCTGTCTACACACTTGTGGGCATCCCTGTAATCAGAGATACTTCAGAAAAGCGTGTGTCACGTATGACCCCGAATGTTCAGCAGAGTGCCTTACACACAATGCATGCACACAAATATCTGTTGTGAGCTAGGCATAGCAAGCAGCTCATGCCTGTACCCTTAGCGCTCAAGTGAAGCATGAGGATTGCCCTACGTTTGAAGCCATCCTGGGCTACAGTGAGTACCCACAACCTTACCTCAGAACTGTCAATTCTCTTCCTGAAGTATCTTTGCCTTACCTGACTTTTCAAAACCAGCTTTTATCCATTCTGCACTGATGGCCTCTGTGATTTGGTTTTATTTTTAATCATTTTTATGAGATGTAGGGGGGTGTGGAGGTTAGAGAACAACTTGAAGAGTTGGTTCTCTCCTAACACCATGTGGATCTAGGGGATCAAACTCAGTTCTTCAGGTTTGACAACAAGTCCCTTGCCCTCAGTGAGCCCATCTCTGTGTTACCTGATCAGTCCTAAACCGCCCCTCTTGAAGAAGCCTACTCTGACACAAAAAAGTCACTGTGCTGACTAGTTTTATGTCAATTTGACACAATCTAGAGTCATCTGAGAGATGGGAGCCTCAACTGAGAAACCAATTCCATTAGATCTGGCTGTGGGGTATTTTCTTAATCAGTGATTGATGGGGAGGCCCAGCCTACTGTGCATGGTGCCATCCCTGGGCTGGTGGTCCTGGGTTCTATAAGAAAGCAGGATGAGCAAGCCATGAGAACAAGCCAATAAGCATCCCTCCACAGCCTCTGCAAACCATTCATATACATAAAATAAAAAAAAAAAACCTTTTTTTTACAATCCCTATCAGCTAAATAAAAGGCTAACATCCAATGTTTTGGAAAGACATTAAACACTTCTCAAACTTCTGTGTTCTGCATTTGAGCCAGGCACCCTACACCTTGTAATACAGCAGCACCATGATCCAGCCAACAATCCCTGTATTGTAAAGCGTGGGGCGGGGGCATTCGAGGTCTGCAATAGGATCCCTTCTACAGCTTTCTTCAGGTTCAAATCCAGGAGACTGTTCATCTAAGTCCTCCAAAGATACACATAAAGAACTTCAAACTATTGCATTTGTCTGATGATATACAAATTCTTTTTTCTACCGCATTCAAATGACCATAAACACACCAGGTGTGGGGTGGGAAGATGGCTCAATGGATGAGGGTACTTGCCACTAAGCCTGAAGACATTTGATACCCAGGACCCACATGGTGGAAGGAGAGAACCAACCAACTCCCTCAAAAATTATTTTTAAAAATTAAAATAAAGTGCTTTTAACTATAGAAAATGAAGGTGGGCCGGGCGTTGGTGGTGCACACCTTTAATCCCAACACTCGGGAGGCAGAGGCAAGCGGATCTCTGTGAGTTCAAGGCCAGCCTGGTCTCCAGAGCGAGTGCCAGGATAGGCTCCAAAGCTACACAGAGAAACCCTATCTCGAAAAAAAAAAAAAAAGAAAGAGAGAGAGAGAGAGAGAGAGAGAGAGAGAGAGAGAAAGAAAGAAAGAAAGAAAGAAAGAAAGAAAGAAAGAAAGAAAGAAAGAAAGAAAGAAAGAAAGACAAAAGAAAATGAAGGTGGAGAATGAGCAATGAGAGAGACCCAGCATCAGTCTCTGGCCTACCTGTAGACACACACTAACAAGTACATGCACCATTCACGAGCATGTGCAAACACACACACACACACACACACACACACACACACACACACGTACATGCACCATTCACAAGCATGTGCAAACACACACACACACACACAAGTACATGCACCATTCACAAGCATGTACACATGCACACTAACAAGTACATATACCATTCACACACATGTGCACACACACTGACAAGTACATATACCATTCACACACATGTGCACACACACTGACAAGTACATGCACCATTCACACGCATGTGCACACACAAACCCTGACAAGTACATGCACCATTCACACGCATGTGCACACACACTGTGAACCTCAGCTTTCGTTCACAATGTAAGAATATGTGGTTTACTTTTATCAAATTGTTCCAAATGGTTTTGAAAAACAGAATCATTCAGAGAAATTGCAATCACCAACAGTAAAAGCAAATGAGGAAAAGCATTGAAGACACACAGTTTTTAAAAATTTCTACATTTCAGACCATTAAATCACACACTTGACCCATCAAACACATATAAATCAATATACTGTATTAGCTCTTAATTTCCCACTTCCATGATGACAGCTTGAATTTTCATTTTTTCCTTACTCCCTGCTTTAAGTTCTGAATGTTTACAGCCTAGCTCACATCTACATACATACAGGCATGCATGCGCGCACTCGCATACACACACACAGCTCAGAAAACCTTGCATCTCTCGTGGGGCTAATTAAAACGGATTTTTATTTCTATAAGCGATGAATGAGATCTTTGTTAACCCACTTTAACAAGATTCTAAATGACCCTGGATTTATCTTGCCCTAGTTTTCAAAATGTAACTGACCCAGAATAATGCAAGCTTATCTCCACACTCCTTGAGAAAACAGAATCAAAGTTCCCAGAAGCCGAAGCTATGCATGCAACCTAAGGGGGTGGGATATTTTTCTTAAAAACACTATTATGCAAGCATTACCAGAGTTCTTATTTTTATTTTTCACTTATTCGGAATATTTTTAAAATCACAAAATTCTGTATGCCAAAGCAAACAACATTCCAAGCAAACATTGAAAAAATAAATAAAAAGCCGGCGTTGGTGGCTCACGCCTTTAATCACAGCACTCAGGAGGCAGAGACAGGCAGATCTTTGCGAGTTTGAGGCCAGCCTGGTCTCCAGAGCGAGTGCCAGGATAGGTTTTAAAGCTACGCAGAGAAACCCTGTCTCGAAAAAACCAAAAGAGATATCATGGAACTTTCTGGAAGCCTTTCTGTTGTTACAGTACACTAATAGTCTGTAAGAAACTCTAACTTAATTGTTTTCCCTGGATAAAATAATGATCCAACCAGCAAAAAGCAGACCCTGAGACTACCTGCTTTATACAGAGTATCCGAGCAGTATGAGCCAGCTAGGAAGTAAAATTATTTGTAAACACCTACCTTCTATTACTCTTTCCTCATCATGCCCACCACTACTCCCCAACAAGCATTCTGTTACAAGGCCAACAGAAATTCTCCTCAGAAGCCTTCACCAATCCTGTTTCTCTTCTCAGAATCAGGAATTCATTTTCACAGACTTGAGGTAAAGCAGATTTTCTCACAGAAACACAACACTATCACAACTCTCGTCACCACCTTATGTCATGAGTCACCCAGGTTTTCATCCTATTTAGCACCATGCACACAGAACAACTCTGCTCTTGAGGGCTTTATAGACCTGTGTGTGTGTATTACACAGTGTACATGTGGAGATCAGAGGACAACTTGTGGGAGTGGGTTCTCTCCTTCTCCCAGGGACCAAGATCAGGTCATCAGGCTTGATGATCAGCAAGCACCCTTACCTAAGCCATCTGGATGGCTTAGACCTTGGCTTTTATACTGGAATGACCACTCCATTTTTCATTATACAATTGCTTACTGGAGGCTGTACAAAATTCTCTCTAATGACAGTATGAGAACATCCTATGAAAGGTGTCTATCAAACACTTGAAAAACTCAGAAAGATTACTGAAGCAAGTGACATCCAAAGCCAAGAATGATCTTGAATGTCTGCCTCCACCTCCCACATGCTAAAGCTACAGACATGGACCACCACACTCAGCTTTCGTGGTACTAGGGTTCGACCCCGGGCTTCCTTCATGCCATGCAGGTCCCTTCCCGACTGAACTGTATCCCAGACCCAATCTGATTTTTTTTTTTTACATAATGTAAGGATTATATAGCCCAGTCTGCAATCAATATATTGTATAAACTAGATTTTTATCCCTCATTGAAACATCAAAAGATAACCCAGACATTTCTAGTCATGCTTTGTATTTATATGATAGACACCAAAATTAAGATGGTGACCCTGGACAATTAAACACTTATCATAGGGATGATTACCTCTTCGTGATGCCGCTTCCCCCTGACATGTGCAGGCATCAGATGCCACGACTCACGAAGGTGCTCAGCCCACTTCCGTCTATGTCCTCAATGCCTACCCTCTGCACATGGCTGGCTCTTCACGTCTACCAAGTAAAAATTAAATGCCACAAGGCTGGCAAGATAGCTCAGTGGATAAAGGAGCCAGCCACTGAACCTGACAACGTGAGTTTGATCCGCAGGACCCACAGGATGGGAAGATAGCACTAACTCTAAAAGGTTAGCCTTTAGCTTTCGAGTGGGCCAGGCACACATGCATGTGCACACATACACAAAATAAATAAATGAATGAATATAAATGCTTTTAAAAATAAGCATTCCATCTCATTATCATACTTTGTAACCTCTCCCACTAAAAACACATTACCAATTTTTCCTCTGGTATGAAAAGGAAACCCATTTTATGTTTTTGTGGCAGTGTTGCTTCTGAAGCCCAAGCTAGTCTTGAACTCTTGATGTCTGTTCAGTTTCAACATTTATCCCCACCTAATCATAATTATATAGTCTGAACTTGGATAAATTTTAATGTTACTAAAAGTCAGAAATACATGGAAAGCAGCCAGGTGGTTGTGGTGCACACCTTGAATCGCAGCAAGCACTTAGGAGGCAGAGGCAGAAGGACCCCTGTGAGTCTGAGACCAGCCTGGTCTACACAGTGAGTTCTAGCACAGCCAGGGCTACACAGAGAAACTCTGTCTCAAGGGGGGGGGAGGGGGGCTCCCTCCAGAAGAACACAATAATGAACCCATTTAAATACAGTAATAATCTAGTGGCAAAGATCAGATTTCACTATCTAGCTCTAGAGCTACCCTGGAGAAGAGATTTTTAATATTATATGATATGCCATCTAGATGATAACAGTGCAAAAAAAAAAAAAAAACATAAAAACATTGTCTGAGATGGCAAAGTAACCAGGTAGGATGTGTGTTCACACAGGTTCAGGGTGACAGCTACCACAAAGCAGTACCAGGCTGGACCACATGAACGTTAATTCCTATCTTGGTGGATGAAGTAACAGAATACAGTCCCTTCCTAGATCTCTGGCTAATTAGGAAATTCTGGGGCTAGACACTGTTTTTCTAAAGCATTGGCCTACCCTATTTGTGAAAACAAAATGATTATATGGTATCCTTTCAGGGCCCATGTGTTATATCTGCTAGTTCAATGTGAAATAATTTAATAATTTCAGAAATGAGCAAGGGATATGTTCGAAACAGCTCAACCTTGCCTCCAACTCCCTTTGGAATTTCTCAAGAGAGGCTGGACAGGTAGTACAGTGGTAGAGCAATTGCTTTGCATGAGCAAGGGATCAACCTAGCACAGCCAACACCCTCACACTGTAAAGTCAGTGCCCTCGTGTCCACGTACACCATTCCATCCTTTCCCTAGACATCTGAACACTCCAATGTTCTTCCCTTTGCAAGACAGAAAAAGTAAAATGTATCTCAAGCTGGATATGATAGCACACAGCTTTAATGATAGCCCTGGAAGGCAAAGACAAGGGGATCTCTGTGAATTCAAGGTCCTGTTTCACACAGCAAATTCTAGGCCAGTCAGGCCTGCATAACAAGACCTTGTCAAAACAAAACAAGACAAAACAAAACAAAACAAAAACAACAAACCCTCAAATTTCTTCAAAAATCAAGTCAAATTCCTGTAACCCCAGCATTCCCGAACCAAAGTCTGAAGGGTAGCCCATGAATGTAAGTCCAGCCTATTCTATACAGTGAATTCCAGGCCAGCCTGGGCTACACAGTGAGACACTGGAGGGTGGGAAAGGGAAAGGAAGGAGGGAGAAAAGGGGAAGGAGGAGAAGGAAGGGAAGGGAAGAAGGATGGAATGAAAGAGTGAAAGAGTCAGGCACTGCTTACTGCCCTGTTCTATGAGCTACCACAATTCTGTACAGATATTTAAATTTTTCTTAAGCACACTATTCTGCATTAGGGCATGACCTAAATTTTCTAGCCTCAAATGAGGGTTTGTCTGTTTTCCAATAAAACAGACGCTGTGGCCTAATCAGGCCATTCTTCTGATTATCCTGTCTCTGAGTCGGGGTCTGAATGAATAGCAAAGAAAACACACTTCCTTGTGAACAGCACCCCACCCCACCCCCATGTTTCAGAGGGTCTCCTTCCTCTTTAACCGCAAGATGCCAGCAAGCATATGAAAATCTAAGAAAATACAAGGCTGTTTTAAATCATGAATGAAACCAGGCACTTTAAAAAAAATGCCCTCCTGCTGGCCCCTCAAATACTTTTTTAAGACTTTTCCCAACAGCCTTCAGCTAAGTTGTACTTTATGGAAATAATTCTATTTGTTACCCAAACAGGTAATAATCCTATACTATGACACCAAAGTTGACGTCACAGGTATATGCAAGTTCCTTCCTTCCCTCCCTTCTTCTGTGTCAGTTTGGGCTAGAAGAACCATCATAAACCTGCAGACAGCATGGAGCCTAGCCTAGGGAAACATTCATTCCACGCGTTGTCCTCGCCCTGCATAGACAGGAGAGTCTCGGCACTGTGCCTGTATCTTGAGTGTCCTTGCCTAATGTGAACTGATCCCGCCCAGTGTTGATGCCATGCCACTTGTCCTACCTATGAAGCAAAGCAGCAACACCATAGCCCTCTCCACACATCACCAAAGTGAACAATCCAGAACACGGGCATCACTTCCCCCTCCTAAATAGCCCATTCTCATCTGCTACTGAAAAGTAAATGGCATACTTTAAAGCACATTATGCAAAACCACACATTTCTGGGTAATTTTAAGTTATTTCTAGCAACCTACGAACCTGAAATCTAGTATCACATTTTTCTGTGGATGGAATGGAGTAACCAGCCAGAGAAAACATTGAGCAGAACTCCCTCTTTCAGTTTGTTCTTTAGCATGCCAGAGGGGTACAGTGCAAAAGCCAGCTGCAAGTCATCACTCAGCTACTCTGCAGCTGCAGGACTCAGGCGAAATCGTTCTGAGCCGCAGCATCTCCTACCTTGCTACTAGGTTGTGACAAACAAGTGGCATTGTATAAAACTCACTGGTAAGCTGGGGCCGCTACATAAAATTCAGGAAGATCATTCTGTGACAAGGAAGTGTTATTAAGTATAATAATCACAAATCTACAAGGTCTCAAAGAGATAAAGGGAGTGGAAGAGGAAGAAGGCTTATCTCAACCTAAGGGGGCAGCTTACGGAGAAGGCTGAGGCCAGCTGGCCTTGGGATGGACAAGCCGGACTTCTCCCGGCCTAGAGGGAGCAGCCTACACAGAGCACATAGGAAGGAGGACCACAGCTCCTTAGGGAGATGTGGCATGAGTTACAAGGAACACGTAGGTATGTCGTGGGAGATGAGAGTGAGAAAATGGAACCAGAGCAGAGAGAACCTAAGGGCCTCACCATGACTCACCTACAGGAAGCTGCTGATGACAAATAGCAAAGCAAAAATCAGTAAACACATTTCTGGTTTACTTTTTTTTTTTATTCATATACCACGAAGTCTCTACTATAGTTGTGCTGTAAAAAAGTTTACTCAAAACCTTTTATTACAAATATATATAAAAAAAAGTATTTACTGAGTCCTTACTTTGTAGCAGGCACCTGCTAAAAACCCTTCGTGTAACACTGAGCTTCCACCTTCAACACAGCTGCAACTAAACTCTGTATTCCACAAATGAGGAGATAATGGTCAAAGACGCCATCGCTCAGCTGAATTCAGTGGACTACTAAAGTAGCAGGGCCAGTGTGAGAAACATGAGGACAGAATACTTTTTACAGCAGTCAGAATGTCCACAAGAACACTGATCTTTTTCACCTCAATAAAAAATGTGGTTTCAACTACTTTGTGATTATATTATTCAAAAGTATAAAATGAAAGATTTTATAATTTTTATCGCAAAAACTACCCCCTAACAAATAAGCATTTCTTACTCTACACAAATTAAAGTTGTCATTTTTTTGTCTTGGGTTTTATTTGGCTAGGTAGTCTGGCTAGGTAGTCCATGCTAGCCCATAATCTTCCAGCTTCTACCTCCTAAGTGCCAGTTTTACTGATGTGTGCCACCATGCCCAGCACACAATATTTTTAAAGACCTGCTACATAGAGATATAGTCTATTCCAATAGATATGAATTTACAACTGACCCCCAAAGGTAAGAACCTAATTATTGAAAACAGATTCAAAGAGAAAATATTTGAGTCAGGCACCATGCCTCCCAGCACCCAAGAGGAAAAGGCTGGAAGAGCAAAAGTTTGAGGCTAGCCTGGGCTACATAACAAGATCTTGTCTTAAAAGGTAAATTTATAAGAAAGGTTTCAGAAAGTCATTTTAGAATCTTTACCAAAAAGTGACTCAAAACCTGTAGCTTTAATGGAACTCCTTAACTGTCGAATTATGTTACCCATAACTTTAAGATTACTTTTAAAAGCATTTCATAAGTGTTTTCAAATATTTGCAATAACCTCATTTTTATGCTTGTTAGCTACAACACCAAGATTTAACAGCTAATGAATTTGCAAAGGGGCAACAAAAATATTGCTAAATGCAATAGGAAGCACTTTTGAAAAGACTGTGGATGTACACATGGGGTTCCTATTGAAATCCCACCCACCCATAATACCAACACTGTTCCCACCTATTAGGACAAGTTATAGATACACCTGTCAAAGCTTCTGTGTTTAAACACACACACACACACACACACACACACACACACACAAAGTGGAAATAATGTCAAGCAAACCATGGTTAGCTTGTAACTTCAGACTGCAAATAAAATGAAATATACATATATATAAGAAATTAAAGATAACCAATTCCTTCCAGGATTTCTTGAGATCAGAGTACTGAGCTAAAAAGACAGTCTAATACTACATTGTGGGCTTCTCCAGTTAGAAAATACAGATAGGTTTTCAAAACCACAGTAGGCAGAGAAACCAGCAGGGCCCAGAATTAGAGGAGGGCAAGTTTCCCAACTCTGAATTTACCTTGCAGTGAGAAGTGAAGGTCATCAATGCCCAAGGAAACTTGCCCATCTTCCGTGGGAAGGGCGGAGCTAGCGGCCATTCTTTGACTCAGAGGAGACTAGACCAGGTCCATCTCAGTTAAGGTAAACTGAAAGTACAAAAGGATAAAACATTCGTTAATAATTCTGCATCTCTGGAAGTCTGGTAAACATGCAGGAAACAGCAAAAGCCAAATCTACCCTCTCAAAGAGCAGTGGCTCTCCAGGACAGTTTCTTTAGTACATGAAGAATAAAGTAACCACATCTTCTTTTTTGAATCTTCGTCAGGACTGTGCCCTGTGTCCCATTCAGGCTCTCTGGAGTAGCTGGCAGAACTCCAAAAGAACTAGCTTTGTCGGTTCTGTGCACGATATAAAAAGGAAAGCTACGCACTTTCAAATCCAAGGGTACCCAGCAATGTGGCTAGAGAGAAAGTCAACACCCTCTGCTGTCTATGGCCTTCAACTAACAAGAGTTTCTCTTTAAAACTCTGAATTCCCTCAGTTCCTTGTGTTCCATAACTGTTGCCACTCACTGGAAACAGTAAGAGCTGAGCCTGCACAGCCTGCAAAGTGAAACTAAAAACATGAAGACATCAGAGTGACTGTTTTGGAGAATGTTATATTATTTTCCCAAGGACTTCTTTTCCTATACTTCTTTCTTAGCTCCATCTTGAGTCATTCTTTTCTGGTACTGGAGATTGAAACCAGGTCAGATACATCATCCAAGCATGCATTCTATCACTGAGGCTCCTCACCTATTGACAGAATTCTCCCAAGGAAAGTAATTCACAACCCATAACCCTTTAAAAACATTGTTTCGTATATATGGGCCTCACTATCAGCTTCTTCAGGCTGAGAAGAAAAGACGAGTTCTCTCACACAGATCATCAAGTAACCAAAATCAAATTAATCAAACAGAAAACGTATATGTGGTTCTGTGAGTAAGGAAGTAACGTAAAAGTTCATGTCAGAATCTGCATATTGGGACTGGGCAGTGGTGGTGCACACCTTTCAACTCAGCATTGGGAGGCTGAAGCAGGTGGATCTCTGAGTTCATAGCCAGCCTGGTCTACAGACCAAGTTCCATAACAGCCAAGACTACAGGAGAAACCCTGTCCCGAAACACCACACACACCCACACCCACACGAATCTGCACATTGGAGCTGAGGGTGTAACTCAGGGGCAGAGTTCTTCCCTAGCATACAATTGATGCCCTGAGCTCAATCCCCAAGACTATTTTTAAAAAAAAAGGAAGATTCTGTATACTAAATACAATCAAAATCCCTTAACTTTGATATATATTAGCAATTCTTTATAAGAACATGTTGGAGGGAAAACTAAAAAAATAAGTGTGAGGCTAACTGCTAGCTGGGCATATTAAATATTAAACAGACTAAAATATGCAAAGGATAAAAATCATTACACAGTTCCAAAACCTTTCCAGCCTTCATTCTCCGATGTTTATTACCCAAACCCTCCCGTCATTATCTCTCTCGTTGCTCACTGTGTTAAAGATTTTACCCACCAAATACACTGTTAATAATTGATTTGTCTCTCCTCAATTGAGATCCATCAGGAACAGCCTGCAGTTACTCAGCTGCTCTACTGAGTTGGTTCAGACTAACAAAAGGAAATGCTGTTCGTTAGTTCACAAGGGCCAGGCACAGGTGTTCTCAGCCTCATCACATAATGAGGCCCTCCACTATCCCTTCCCTTATGCTAGGGCTCCCAAGGCCCAAGTAAAGACAAGGTGCCATTTCATTTTAACAAGAGAAAACTGAATTCCAAATGAATTCCCTAATGGTGACCATTTTTCACGTCAGGACTATGTTTAAAGACAGGGAAGGAATAATAACAACAATAGCACCCACATTGATAGCACTTTCTATCTGCCATATGTATGGCGTTGCTCTAAGAATTTTGAGTATACAGCATTCATAATAGCTGTAAAAAGGACCATAACTTTTCCCTTTGAGAAGACAAAGCAAAGGCTCATAAATAGGATATAGAAATATCAAAGGACACACAGCTAATAAATGATGGGGCCAGGAGTAGAATCCAGGTAGCAGGTGAGATGGCTCAATTAGTACTGTTTGGCTTAAACGCATGAAGCCCAGAGATGGTATGCACCTGTAATCCCAGAACTCAACAGGTAGAGACAAGAGAATCACAAGTTCAAGGTTACCCTTGGCTTACATAGAGAATTTGGGGCCAGGCTGGAATACAGACCCCTGTTGCAAAAAGAAGAGAGTAACAACAAAAGCCAAGCATTGTATCCCACACTTGTAATCCCATGAGGCACGAGGCATGAGGCATACAAATTCAAGTCTGGCTTGAGCTGTATAGCAAACCCTGAAATAATAATAACAGCAATTTTGAAGTAAAATAATAGTAACTCTGAAGACTGGACAATTCCAAGTGACAATTGCCCCAAATACTGTCTTGTTGTGAAATATTACTTTAACTATGTAACAGTGTGTTTATGTTGAATTTGTTTTATGTTAAATTTGTTTAACTAGGCAAAGATGTGTTACATTTGTTTATGCTGCATTTGTTTAACCATGTAAAGATGGGGTGCTGCTTTACCTTGCCTGACTAAGGCACCTGATTGGTCTAATAAAAAGCTGAATGAACAGCCAATAAATAGCTAGGGAGTAGAGGGATAGGCAGGGCTGGCAGAGAATAAGCAGGAAGGGAAATCTAGACTTACAAAGAGAGAACAAGGGAGACACCCAGGGCAAGTCAGTCACCTAGACACAGAGTAGGACATACAAAAATGAAAGAACAGTAAAGAGCCCCAAGACAGAACATAGATGAAGAGAAACAGGTTAAGTTATAAGAGCTAGCAAGAAATCAGCCTAAACTAAGGAAGAGCTTAGCTTCATAACCAATAATAAGTCAAGATTTGGGACCTCATGGCGGCCCAAAGAAAGTCTGCAATACTGTTAGTACAAGTATTTATCAAAACAGGTTACAGAGCCAAAGAGATGGGTCCGCAGGTTAGAGTACTCACCACCAAGCCTGACAAATAGAGTTCCAGCCCCCAAATTCACATGATAGGACAGGAAAAGCCAACTTCCACGAGTTATTCTCAGACCTCAATTATTCCTGCTACGATGTGCATGCATGTGTAAACTCACAAAATAAATAAGCTCAATTTTAGAAAACCATGCTATGGAGGTCAAAAGGGTGTGACCAAAGGTCACAACACATTTATATTTGGTGACAAACAGTGGGGGAAACAGATGGCATTTCCATCTTGTCAAATAGGGTCCATGAGACACTTCAAGAAAGGAGAGAAGGAACGTTTTAAGACATTTCTCAGGATTTGAATTGAGAAGGCAGAAAGAGGTGTGCGGGCTTATCTGTGAGTCCCAAGGGTCTGTCTACCAAACTGCCCAGACTTCGATGCTAGGGTGCTGACTCCCCTGAAGGAGATCACTGAGTTGCTTCCTGGGGTGCATGGGAGGTGAGGGGGGTACACGCCTCATCTTTCCTTTCCTAGTGAACATTACCACAGCTGTGAGACAAAGGTAGGGTTATGCTTTAAATCCCTGAGACTCTTCATAAAAGGGAACAATGAGCCTTCTTCAGGGACATCACAGAAACTTGGATAAAAAATTAATATCATGGCATTAAAGTGTCTAAGATTAAGGTAATGGTGTGGAATCCTGTCTTTAGGAGTTATGTACACCGACAGCCACACTTTCATAAGTAATAGAAGTTATTTTTAAATGACTGTGGTCTGCTTATGCAATACAACTCATCATGCCTGTAGTGGCCCTAAAACCTCAAAACACTAACAAAGTTTCCTTTTTAAAAGAAAGTCTTGCCCATTACTGTGGATTACAAAGGCTATAATGTTTTTTTTAAAAAAAATTAGATGTGAAAACCTTTTTCTAACAAACAAAACTACACCAGTTTATTTTCTTCGTTTTGTTTATTTCTACTTCCAGATTTCGAAGTGATAAACGTTTACTTCTGCTATGATAAAAACACTTTTATTTCCATGAAACTGGGAACGAGGTGTTGTATAGTTCAGCATCTGCTCCACTGTCCACATGCTCATAATGAGAAAAATGATATAAGTTGTAACATTACCAGGACTGGTGGCAGAGAGAGGCAGATTCTTGGAACTCAGTGGCCAGCCAGTCTGGTTGAACTGGTGAACTCCAGGTTCAGTGACAGACCCATCTCAAAAAATAAATTGAAGAAAGATAGAAGACATTTTGTGTCAATCTCTGGGGCAGGTGTGTGAGCATGGGCACACACACACACACACACACACACACACACACACGTTTGTCAAAAATTTCTAGAAAGCTGCCCCCCCCCCAAAAAAAAAACCCTTTCTGGTAACTAAAGGGACTTCCATTTTCTCATTATCAGATAGATTCTTATTATTATTATTATTTTATTTTTCAAGACAGAGCTTCTCTGTGTAACAGTCCTCGATGTCTCAGAACTTACTCTGTAGACAAAGCTGGCTTCAAATTCACTGAGATCCACCTGCCTCTGGGATTAAAAGCATGCACCACCACCACCTGGCTATTAGATAGATTCTTAACAATCACTGCCAGGCTAACAGAAATGGAAAAGTCTTGGTGTCCATGGTGAGGACTCGGCAGCCAGCTCATCTTTAGGGAAATCAGAAGTCCCAGCTTAGTCCCAGCTCAGGAAGATGGAGAGGCAGGTTCATGGACTAGCAGTGACTGAAATCATCTACGGTTATCTCCCTGCTCTTTCTCCCATTCTTCAGTTAACTGTGGTCCTCTAGGAACTTTAAAGGATGCCTCGCTTCATCAGTCAAATGTAAGACTGCTGTCAGCTACCCACCGTTATTAACTTGGATCTGTTTACAAGCTCATGGCCGAATAATGCTGACATGTCAGGGGTAAGTTTCTTCATCTTTTTTTCTGCAAACATTTGGGTTAATCAGTTGGTTTTGAGATGGAGTCTCATTATGGATCCCTGTCTGGCCTGGAATTTGCTTTGTTGACCAGGCTGACGTTCCAATTGCAGCAATCCTCCTGCCTCTGTCAAGTGCTGCAATTACACAGGCATGCACCATTGTACCCAGCCATTTTTCCCCATTAACTCTTCTTGTCACTTTAAACTGTGGTTATCATTGGACCAGAAGTAACCAGTCCAAGTTTCCAGTGCAGGGCTTTATTATCTCCTCCCAGGTACTTTATTCTCATGGCAACCACAAGAAACCAGAGGTCCAACCTTCCAATTCACTGAACTCAAGAAAGAAACAAGTCACAGGCAGGACTCAGGTTAAGATGCTGCTGTGGGGGGGGGGGTGGCTAGAGAGATGGCTCAGAGGATAAGATCACTGGCTGCTCCTCCAGAGGTCCTGAGTTCAATTCCCAGCAACCACATGGTGGCTCCAAAAAAAAAAAAAACAAACAAACAAACAAACAAAAATGCTGCTGGGTAGGCTCTCACAACAAAGTGGCACTTGTCACTCATACCAACATTCTCAACAGTGCCTCCCAAAACAAACAGTGTCCCTGGGCTAAAAGTGCCCCTGTGTCAACAATGCCCATACACCACCCACTTAATCAAGATCAGAGCATCTTGAGGAAGCACCAACACTTCCCTAACTGCCTCCCATTGGCCTTGACCATGGCCCAGATCTCTGAAGTACAGTAACTCTGCTGAAATGATAATCTGGTCTATAGAGTGGCTACTGAAATTCTCAAACCACTGAAAACCAACAACTTACAAAGTAAGGAGCATTTACTGAGGGTTCACTATGAGCTGCTCTGGAGTAGATAAATCGTTATTGCAAGCTGTGGTTTTTTTCCTTATGTTTTATATTAGGGATCAGACCCCAGGCCTTGTGTGGAACATGTCTTAAATCAGCAGTAAAGATTAAAAACTGCTCACAACAGCAAAGCAAAGGAGAGAGAAAAACACAAAGAACTTATTATGGACACAATGGGGGGATCCGCACTGATCACAAAAGCTCCCACAAATGGTAGATAAGTCCACTCCCTGGGTTACCCTACTGGTCAAAATTCAGAGTCCGAAGGTAAAGCAGCATCTAAGGAAGGTGGAGGTGTGGGTGCGTGCGCCCCCCCCCTCTAAGAGATTAACCCTTTCAATGCCTCCAAACTGTTTCAGTGGATAGAGATTCAGTTTTGCAAGACAGGTTGGCTCTAGAGATGAGTGTGTCCATGCTTCACCCCACCACACACTACACTTAAAAAGTTACGAGGGTAAACTTTATGCTAACAGATTTGTAGTGAAACTTTCCCAATCTATCATCTGTATCTAACTACAATATAAATAAAGTGCCAGGGGGAGGAAATACCATTTCTGGGTGGGTGAGATTACAGTAAAAATGTGTGTCCTTTGCATTTGCTCTCGAGCTACTAGAAGGGCTATCATATCACGACAAAAGGAGAGTTGTAAACCAAGGAGAAAGGCTATCTAGGGTCTGGAAAACAGAACACAGAAGGAGAAAAAGCAGGCCAGGGTTCAAACACAGGAGAAAGAAAAGAAAGCTCCCAGGATGCACTGGGAGAGCTCAAGAGAACAGCGTGGAGTGGGTGCTGGAGAGGAGGGGTGAGGTGGGAAGGATGACCAGACAGAATGGAGGAGTACACTCCAGACAGGCTGGAGATCTCCCGAGAAGAAACTAGAACACTGGCTGAGAGGGTCTGAAATCCCAATGGGCAGCTCAAAGCAGTCCCAACTAGAATCTCAGAAACTTTGTTGTTGTTTTTTTTTTTATTTGTTAGTTATTTCAATTGCAGGTATATGTACCCACACTTGTGCACATAGTCAAAGGTGCTCTCAAGAGCCCAGAGGTGGGGGAGGGATCTGGAGGTGAAATACAGGTGGTCCAGGTGGTTGTGAGCCACACAAAGTGGGTGCTGGAAACCAGACTTGGGTCCTCTGGAAGAGCAAAAAGTGACCTTAACTGCTGAGCCATCTCTCTCCTGCCCTCCCTCCAGTCCTCTCTTTTCAGCCCTCTCTCGGAAACTTTGTTTTCCTTGCTCTTTCAAGCTTTAGTGGTGATAGGTTTTTGTTTGTTTGTTTTTTATTTTCAAGACAGGATTTCTCTGTGTATCAGCTCTAGATGTCCTGAAACTTTGTAGACCAGGCTGGCCTTGAACTCAGAGATCTGCCTGCCTCTGCCTCCTGAGTGCTGGGATCAAAGGTGCCGACACCACTACCAGGCTAACGTCCACACAGAGAGTCCCTTGTGGGCATTAGGAAACACTTCTAATTTTTTCTTTAATATTGGAATTAAAACAGAATTAACCATCATCCCCCACTTTTTCATGGCAACAGAAGTCAACTGAGGCTAGAGAGTGGGATGCCATGGTTGAGAGCACTTGAGCAAGAGGTGGAGGGCTTGGCTTTCGTTCCAGCTTTGCCCCTGACCACGAGCCTCGCGCCAGCCTCTGCCTCTCAGGTCCTGATTCTTCAACTGTGACATGAGGAAAGTCTGGGCCAGCATACAGGCTTTTCAAGTTCCTGCCAAAGAGTCCAATCCAAAGTTCACTGCTGCACACTCAGGAAGACTGGAGTATAAGCAACCCCATTTGCAGTGGAGTGCCTGGAACACTCAGTCTAGCCACTGTTCTCCCAGCCACCCAGGAGCTGGACCAGGCTTCTGAGAATAGTGCTATTCAAGTGCTTTGCAACCAAGTGGGAGGGAGAGAAGCGGCACTGAATGAGCCACATCATCCTGGGAGTATTTTAAGGCGAGGTGTCAATTTCTACTTGCAATGATACCCCGATAGAGTTTGACAACTGTAAGGGGTAACCTTGGTCCCAAGCTCTTCTGGGAAGAGAGAACTAAACTAAGGAAGAAGTGGAGTTCATCCACAGATGTGTGGTCAAATAGTTTCAGCCCAGCGCCTCATCACAATCGAAGTGTGCTTGCGGCCTAGGCTGATGAGAGAAGTTTGATCCCCAGAACCCACCAGGTGGAAGAGAATCGACTCCCACAAGCATCTCTAAACCCCAGTGTATGCACCATGACACGTGTTCATGCATGCCCAGATAAATAAAGATTTTCATGTAAAATGGCTGCACATACAACTGGCATGATTCTAGAGAAATGACAGAGATACTTGGGAAGACAGAGCCTTTCACTGTGATGGAATTCACTGTGATGGAAACAGTATTTTCCCCAAATGTCCAGGTAATACAACTATGCCAGTATGAGGGGAGCACATAGCAGTGTGTGTGTGTGTGTGTGTGTGTGTGTAAGAGAGAGGGCTGAGAGAGCGAGTGCACTGATCTTGCAAGACTGGCTGGCTATCCAGCACACAGGACTATCCTATCTCTACCTCCCCAGCAGTGGAATTATAGGCATTTCGAGCTTTTCAGGTGGCTACCGGGGGGGTTGAACTCAGTTCCTCCTGCTTGCATAGCAAGCCTTCTACCAGCCCAGCCATCTCCCCGCTCCCCCTTACAAGTATTTACACACTTCTGTTGTATAGCCTTTCTCTGCTGGTGATAATAAATCTTAAAAATTCCAAACACTAGTCTCTCCAAGATATTTAAAAGAACTATTTCTAAAATTGAGATGTTTGACATCAAATAGCAGCCAAAAAATATGCTGGCTGTTAAAATGAGAAGCTGTTCATGAAATACACTATTTCTCTAGAAGAAAAAAAAAAAAATTTGCCCATTTTAACGACAGCTCCAAGCCTGCCCTCACAGTCAGAAACTATTCTATTATACACAGCAAAGGCAGGATGCCAAGTGACTTCCTTTTGGCCGGCACTGCTGGAAGGGTCCCGAAATCCACGTGTTTTCTTCCACATAGAACTGGCTCCTGCTGCACTGGGACCCATTCCTTCTGACACTGCATCACTTACGCAGAGGAAATTAGTAAAATCAACTTTTCAGAGCGACTTGTCCTATAATGACCACTGTGGCCTGACCTTATATGTACATGAGAGTAACAGGGACCAGAGTAGGGCACCCAAAAACTATTGAGAATGAAGTGAGCTGAAGGCAATAATCAATACTAGAAAAAACTCTAAAATCAGAACATGTTGCCCTTTTATAAAGGAAGCTTAGCTTACGAGGATACTCACAGGGACCAGAGAGATGGCTCAGTAGTTGAGAGCACTTGCTGTTCTCACAGAAGACCTGAGTTCAGTTCCCAGAACCCGCATACATGGTGGCTCACAACCATCTGTCACTCCAGTTCCAGGGATCCAACAGCCTCTTCTGACTTCTTCTGGCACCAGGGACACACGTGACACACACACATTCATTCAGGCAAAACACTCATACTTATAAAATATGATAAATACATCTTCTAAATTTTAAAATAGAAAAGGACACTTGTATGTACAAAGGGGACTCCCTTCCCTGTTCCAGAAAGAGGATTCTCATCGGCCCTTGACAATGGAGGCTTAGTCACCAAGTGTACAGAACATAAGCTGCCCTTTCTCCTTTGCCTAACCTCTTCCCACATTTTGTCAGGTGGATTTCTGAGTTCAGGCCAGCCTGGTCTACAGAGCAAGTTCTAGGACAGCCTGGGCTACCTCAAGACAAACCTCACACGTGTACTTACAGAATTATGAGATTTATGTGTGATTATATACATATCTCTGTTGAGTAGCTCTCGGAGCTTGCATTTTGCAGATGACAGTGTCACACTGCAATGACAAAGGGTGACATGCCTGCTACTGAACACCTTCTGTGGACTATGCTACTCTTCACCACTGCATATTTATTATTCTCATGAGCTAGGATCCACACGTCTTTGGGGATGTCGTCACTCCTCAGTATGAAGTCAGGACTTCCATTCCTCCTACATGGAAGAGATTCACTCATGTCCTGTGGTGCACAGTTGTACACAAGCATGTTTTTCCCTTAGTTCATTATCCTAAAACAATCTTATCTTCATACCCACTGCTGCCTCACAAGGGTTTTTGACAGCAGAAAGTGAAACCCAGAGAGTGAATCAGATCATTATTTTGATACAAACTCTATATAATTGGCCAACCACCCCTTCACCCACCCGGGTGAGCAGGCCAGTCAGAAGGCTGAAGGACCCTGGGGCTGTATGGGTGTATCAAGTACAGGCCGAGGAGACACAGACTCACCAGCCCTGCAGGGTGGAGTCACAGCCCTGTTTCCACCTGTGTCATCCTACCCACTCATTATTCAAAGAACACCACCTATGCTAATGGCCCAGGCTATAAATTACTGAAAGTCACACCTGAGATGGAGTCATGAAACGTTAGAAAAAAAGAGGTGGATGAGACACACAGGCAGTCACAGGCATGCCTTACAGAAGATTCCAGATGCCTGTCTCCCACCCTCTCAGCATCCCACCCTCCAAAGTTAAAGAAACTCCACACACTGACTTTTCAGAGCTCTTCATTGTTGCTGTTTTCCTTCTTAGATTTAATTTATGTATACTAGTGTTTTGCCTACATGTATTTATGGGTTCTAAATGCATGCCTGGTGCCCTTGGGGGTCAAAAGAGTGCATTAGGTTCCAGGAATTGGAGTTACAGCCAGCTGTGAGCCACCACGAATGCTTGGGACTCAACCTCTGCAAGAGCAACAAGTGTTCTAACCACTGAGACATCTATCCCTCCAGCCACCACACACTGACTTTGCTGTGCTTTATTTGGGTTTCTTGTTTTTTTGGATAGGGGGTTTGCATTGTTTTGTTTTATTTGTATTTGTTTATTTATTTGATAAGCTCTCACAATATAGCCCAGCCTAGCCTAGAACTTGTGGTCCCTGCCTCAGGCTGTAGATATATGCCACTACTTCCACCGTCCCATTTACAGAGACATTTTGTTGTTGTCCTGAGACTGGATCTCACATCTCCCAAGCTAGCCTGAGAACCTTCTAAACAGCATAGGGCAGCCATGAATAAACTCCAGAGCCTCCTCCTGACTCTGGGAATCACACAGGCACCGGCATAATGCTTGATCTCACTCAATAATAACTCTTCCCGTTTTATTTTATGAAACAGAGTCTCCAGCCTGGACTCCAGGCTGGTTTTGAACTTGCTGTGTACACCAGGCCAACTTCCAACTTAAGGGGCTCCTCCCAGGCCCCCTGTCTCCTTCCTAAGTGCTAGAATTGCACTACTGCACCACCACAGATGGCCTTTTTGACTTTGGTGGAGGGGGGATCGTGTTTTGGTTCAAAACAGGGCTGGCCTCGAACTCACAGATCTGCCTGCCTCTGCCTTCAGAGTGCTGGGATTAAAGGCGTGTGGCACCACCGCACATGACCTTTTTGACCTTTGATAACAGCATAAGCACAGAAATTCCGGCTAGGATACTTAACACGCACCTGGTGATTCTACCTCAACAGTAACCTTAGAGGTGGAGTTGCTCTCTTTTCCACTAATCACCACCAGGGAAGATAACCAGCCGGAGGAGGTAAACAAACTGCCTCTTTGCGGGAAAAACAGAAATGCTCAGAAACAGTATTTACTTAGGCAAATTATGCCCAAAACACCCTCTTGCCAAACTTTTGACCTAGTCTGGCATTGAGCAACCATAAACGCTAAAAGTGCAGTTTCAGATATGAATCACGGCTCTCTTTTGACTTAAGTCAGAAGGCTGCAGATTTCACTCTTCTCTCCAAGTTCTCCAGCCTGTTATTTTTCTGGGTAGAAACAATCATGTGTGCCCTTGTTCTCTCCCTGAAGACTTCCCCATAACCCATGAGTAGACCTGGAAGCTGTCCAAGTTGAAATAAAATTCATTAACAGAAGTGGCAGTTCAGTGACAACTTGGTTTTGTTTCTCATCCTCAGAGAAAATCAATTGCCCAGCAAATTAATGGTTCCCTCTTTCATCCCTAGAGACCAACAATTAAAACTGAGTTAGGTCTCAGTGTGTCTGCTTCTGGATGGGAGTGGACGTAAATCTTCAAATAGCAGGCCCACTGCACCCAGCGAAAGTGGCTTCTGATCCTCGTTATTGTGTCAACCATTCCCTGGAAAGTTCCAATCAAGTCAATGTATTGTCTTAGTTTTCCCTGACCAGAGACATTACTGCCAACACCAGCAAGAAGTATGTATCCTGTGAACCAGGATTGTAGCTCAGATGGTAGCATGTTTGCTTAGCATGTTTGAATCTACTTCATAAAACTACACACCTGTCATCTCAGCACTTGGGTGGTAAAGAAGGTCAGAGTTTCAAGGTTATCCTCAGCTATATGATAAGTTCCATGCCAGACTGGGCTACATGAAACCTCTGGGAGAAAAAAATCTTGGTTCAATGTTTTTTGTTTGGTTGGTTTTTAATTAGAAAAATACAATGATATCCATGATGACAATTAGATAAATTTTCAACAACCAACTCTATTTATAGCTACCAGATCCACACCTGTATCTGCACACAACACAGCCCTACCCTACATACATGCAAGTCCAGAACCAGAGAAAAAGCAGGCTGTAGAATAAGGAAATGTAAATCAATCTCTCTCTCTCTCTCTCTCTCTCTCTCTCTCTCTCTCTCTCTCTCTCTCTCTCTCTCTCTCTCTGTTAAACACAGCTAAAGCACAGATTCCTCACCAATCCCGTTGCATGATGTCTTTGATGTCTTTTACACAAACCCCTGATTCCACAGAAGCAATGGTGACCACTGTCCCAAGAAAGCCACTTTCCTTCCCACCCCAAACTCCATTTCCACTAGAAGGAAGTAACAGGGTAGGAGGAGGGACCCAAAAACACCATCACTGGCAGTGCAGTAAAGGGACTTCCTCAACCATCTCTGCTTTGCCACAGAGCCCCTGTGGGAAGTGGAGTTTATTACATTAACCCCGATCTTTGAGTCTGGGTGGTTTTGGTGGTTTGTGGGTTGGCTTGGGTTGGTAGCTTTGGTTCTGATCCCCCCAATGGGATCAGAGCTTTAAACATCCTAGGCAAAGCTCTTCCTGCTAGGGCTTTCTTTTCTTAATCTACATTGTATGGTAGATAGTTGGTAAAATTGGGAAGTCAGCAAGTGAATCCCACCCCAATTAAGTCAGGGCTCTTCAGGAATCAAAGACTTGAAGAGGTTGTTTATACATGAAGGAACAGCCTGTGAGAGACCCGATCGCCTGCTCCCTTCATGCCATTACCTCTGCACCAGCAAAACGTTTCTTCTCTCCTTCTTCAAAATTTTATTACTATACACATATGCATGTGCACTGGGGGAAAGAGCCACACATGAACCACAGTGCACACATGGAGGTCAGGGGACAACTCTGTGGCATCAGTTCTCTTTCCACCTTTACATGGATTCCAGGGACTGAACTCAGGTTGTCGGGGGGTTTCTAGCTGATTTTATCAGCTGAGCCATTTCACTGACCTTTCTTGTTTTCTTCTTTGAGACAAGGTCTCATGAATCCTGGCTGGTCTCTCGCATTCTATGTAGCCAAGGATGACCTGGAACTCCTGATCTTCCTGCCCCCACTTCCAGAATGCTGGAATTAAAGGTGTGCATCACCATGCCTAGTTAACAAAATTTCTTTAAATCCTTCAGTGTTGCAGATTCTTATATCACGAATCAAGTCAGATGGCAAAAAAATGTAAGGAAAGGAAATTCAGAACCACTAGGATGACACTGATTTTGATACACACACACACACACACACACACACACACACACACACACACACACACACACACAAAAAAAAAAAAAAAAAAAAAACAAAAAAAAACTAGAATACAAATGTAGCTTGTTTTCAAAATATTCTACCCTCCAGTCTTTTGGTAAGATGCTTGTTCCCCTCTGAGATCACCCAGTTACAAAGTCCACCAGCTTTCACTCCTTACAAGTAGCAGTTTCCGCCAGGCAGTGGTGGAGCAGGACTTTAATCCCAGCACTTGGGAAGCAGAGGCTGATAGGATCTGTGAATTTGAGGCCAATCTGGTTTACAGAGTAAGTTCCCGTTTCAGCAAATAGGTTCAAAATATTTTCTGCTTCCAAGATGCTTTTTGTTTTCTTTTTAAACAACATTCTCAACTCTACAATTCCTGCTAGGCCCAAGACAGAACAGACCAGTTTAGATGGCATTTCTTTTTTTTAAGAGCACTCAAGCAGGTGAAGGATGGCAGTATCCCCTCCCCCCCAGCCTGTCTTCTACCCACAGTATCCAGCAAATCACCACACTCCCCAGCTCCCAGCAGTAGGAGGGCAGTGCTCCATGAAATGCAACCTCACACGTGAAAAGCATGTGCAGTGTTTTTGTGTTCCTGTACAACCTCACACATGAAAAGCATTAGCATTTTTTGCTCCTGTACAACTCTGAAGAGGGTAAACAAAATTTGAATGAGCAAAGTGTTGGATGCTTTGAAGGATGGCTACCTCACAGAGAGCTAGTACAAGTGACTGGCAGAAGATACAGCAAAGGACAAGAGGGAGCTGGAAGGCCAGGACAGTGGAACAGGAAGATTACAGCTTCTAAGTTGACAGCAGATTTAACTGTCTTAATCTTGGTGCTTAAGATCCCGGAACACAATCTTCCAGCAAGCAGATGTGTGTAGCCAACAAGAAAGTGTCATCCACACCAGTTAAGTCAACAGTGAGAGCCACATATGACGTATGAATTTAAATAACGACAGTTTGGGGAAGGACTGAGCAATGGTCAGCTCACTATCTTCCTCCCTTTCTTTATGTTCTATGGCCCATCCGTGGGTTAATGAGATAACTCCTTAGCTTCCTACCTCCACCCACCTCCCAAGTACCAGGGTAGCAAGCATGTTCCATCTCACCTAGTTTATGCAATGCTGGGAATCCAACCCAAATCTTGGTGCACAGTAAGCAAACGCTCCTCCTTCCAGAGGCGTTACATCGCTTATATATAATGGTTTCCATATTAGGAGCTCTAAGAAAGACCTGTGGAGTATTTTTTAACTCATTTCGCCCTCAAATTAGCCCAGCGACCATTTCTTTGCAGCCACTCTGAGAACTGGGAGTTCTAACTAAACATTTGGCACTCAGCTTCATCTAACCACCCAACCACCATAATACCAACTGGTTATGAGAAAACAGATGGGAAAACAGATAGAAACTTGACTGTGATACGGATAAATCAGAAACTCTTTTGTGCTGGTCATGGTGGTGCATGCCCTTAATATCAATCAGTGCTTGGAAGGCCGAGGCAGGAGGGTGTCTGTGAGTTTGAAACCAGGCTGCCCTATAGAGGGTGTTCTAGGACAGCCAGGACTACGTGGAGAGACCCTGTCTCAGAAAAAAAAGAAAGAAAAAGAGACAGAGGAGAGGAAAGGAGAGAGAGAAGGAGGAAGGGAGGGAGGGAGGGAGGATAGAAGGAAGACAGTTTTTTTCTAGCATGTAGCCAGTAATGCATCACTTTAACTGTAACAGGTAGTCTTTTGTTATAAAGAAGTAGGGCTTGTCTTGGTGGCACGTGAAGGTAGGATTTGCCTAAGACAGGAGGATTATGCATTGAGGCCAACCTGGGATACAATGGTTAGGAATGTGTACCGGTCCTTTTCCATTTCAGAAAGCTCACAACTGCCTGTAACTCCAGCTCCAGAAAATCTGGGGCTGTCTTCTGGCCTCTGAAGGCACTGTACATACATGAACACATGCCACACAGATGGAACATATCCCGTGTTCAGATAAATAAAAGATTTTAAAAATGTTCTAAAGGAGTGGGGAATTGAATGTAGCAACTACAGAAACGGTGTTTTAAAAAACAAATTTGGAGCTGGGTGTGGTGGTGTAACAGGGCTCCAGACTTAGCAGGCCTGAGACCTTAGCACAACTGACTCCATCATGGAAGTACCATTCAAGCAGTAAAACTCAGCACGTAGATAGCACCACCTGTCAAAACTAAAACAAAAGCCTAATCCAAAGGCCAATGTTCAGGGAAGTCTCTAGTGTACTAACCTTGCTTTTTGGCTTCTGTAGTTCCACTTCTGGCTACCTGTTCTTGTTAACTGAAGTATGTCAACACAGAACATGTTTTTTGGGGTTTTTGTTTGTTTGGTTGTTTTTTGGGGTTTTTTTTTTGTTTTGGTTTGGTTTGGGTTTTTTTATTTTATTTTATTTTATTTTATTTTATTTTATTTGTGTGTGTGTGTGTGTGTGTGTGTGTGTGTGTGTGTGTGCGTGTGTGTGTGTGTGTGCGCGCGCGCGCGCGTGCGCGCGCGCGCGCGCGCACGTTTAGAAGCTCTCCCTAAGAAAGGTTCAGTGCTACACTGGGAATCTGAACACAGCCAACTAGCAAAGACTTTTTATTGGCTTAAACCCATGTCTGAGCACTCTTCTCTGGTGAATACCTCACCACAGTGGTACATGTTTTCAATCCCAGCATTCCAGAAGATAGAGGCAGGAGGATCTCTGTGAATTCAAGGCCAACCTGTTCTACATATAGAGTTCCAGGACAACCAGGGCTACATAATAAGACCCTGTGCTCCAACTGTGAACCCTGCAGTTAATGTCACTCCCCGGGGGGATTCTGGGACTCCAGAACACTTACAAATGTGTTTCCACTTCATTCTCCAACAAAGCAGACCTTTCTCACCTGAAGAGAAACAACCAGAGCTATTTGTTGCTGCGTCTCCCCCAAGGATTCAAATTTGCCAGCTCTTGGCCACATTTTAGGATCTGACACCCCCATTCCTATCTCCCAGAAAGAACAGAAGGTACTGTGAGCACAGAGTCATCTTTGTCATTTTCTTGGGATGGACACAGTGACTCCATCAGAAATTTATCTGGCCTGAATAAACAAGAAAAAAATTTGAAGCTGTTTCTATTTCTAATGCTACAATTCAGGAAGTCTTCTAATCTTTTAAAGTGTTTAGAATTCGTGTGCTTTCCTGTGAAGGTGACATTTCCTCTAGTGCATATATTCCTTCTGACTCCTCTTCAAGGGCACAGGGGTCCTCAGTTTCTTTCATGGAATTTCTAACTGAGTTTGGAGTTTCTGTGGAATATTTTTCCCCTTCTCAAAGCTCTCCTCATGAAATAAACCCTAGCTTCACCGCAGACTCACCTCAGCCCACCAACACACTGCATAGATATCCTTCAACAAGAAACACAGCCCAGGGTGGGGTGTGAATATAGTTCAACAGTAAAGTACATGCCTAGTACGTGTGAGGCCTTAGATTAACTCTCCAGCTCAGAAAAAGAAGGAAGGGGGAGGGGGAGCAGAAGAGAGATAAGGGGGGGAAAGTCTAGGTTGTTTTCTGGCTATTGCTGAACAATGCAATCAAACCTCAACAGACGTCTTACATAGGCTACAGTATTTTCCTCAGCCAACAAAAGACTAAACCCTGAGAGATATGGAGAAGGGTCAGGACCCCTAAGATGCAAGCAAATCTGCGTGATACTTAGAACAGAAGCTGACTACCAAGAGAGATCCTGAGATCTGCATCAGCTTTCCCAAGTTGCTCAGTGACTGGACATTCCTTCCGACAGCTAACGGTGCAAATAAGTGAGCCACTCTCCCGAGTAAGAACAAGGAGGCACTCTACTTGAAAATAATAAGGCAATAAAAGAAAAGCTAATATTTATTTAGTACTTAATTTGTGCCACACACTATACATGAACCGTGACTTTGGCAAGCCTATAAAATACATCCCATCTACCTGCTTTATGGAAACTGGGAGAGTAAGTAACCTATCCAAAACCACACAGCAAGCGATTAGCTGGACTAACTTGAATCCAAATACATTAGGCTTCAAAGGCCATGTCCTTAACCATTACAGCAAGAAACCTAATAGGCAACATATGTCCAATCCTCTCATTTACAGAATAATTCTGTAGACATTTAATACCACATGTCTTCATTCACACCGAATCTCACTCGACCTTGGAAGCTAAGCAAGGGTGGGCCTGGTTAGTGCTTGGATAAGAGCTATTTATTTATACATTATCTGAACTTGCAACACAGGAACTAACCAGATGAAGCCGGTCTCATGGCACAAGCCTGTAAATCCCAACACTGGAGGAGGTTGAGGGAGGAGGGCTTTAAAGCTGGAGGCCAGCCTGGGTCACAAAACAAAGGTGTTAAGAGGAGGAGGAGAAAGGAGGAGGAAGATAGAGATAGACACAAGAAAGTGAGAAAAATTAAGAGGTTAATACTAAAAACCAACGTAATTTAGGGCTATGTTCATTTATTTCTTGTTTTATGTTTTTAACATGTGGTTGTTTTCCATTGTTGTCATTTTGTTTTGTTTTTATTCTATAAGGGTTTTGTCTGCATGTCTGTCTGTCTTGTGTAATCTATCATTTGGTGCCCTGTAACGACCAAAGACGGTGTCAGATCCCCCTGGGACTGGATTTCAGATGACTGTGAGCCACCATGTAGGTGCTGAGAATTGAGCCTGGGTCCTCTGAAAGAACAGTCACTACTCTTAACCAATGAGTCATCTCTCTACCCTATTTTGTTTTATTTTTGAGGCAAGGATTATAGGGCAAGCTGGCCTATGGATCACTGTGTAACTGAGGATGGCCTGGGACTTCTAGCCCTCCTGTCTTTCCCTCTCTCCACTGCTGGGGGTACACACAACCAAGCTTGGTTTATGCAATATTGAGAATCAAACCCCGGGCCCTGTGCATACTAGACAAGCAAGCCACCAACGGAGCTAAATCCCCAGCCCAGGACTCCTGTAAATTACTATTGTCAGAAATTCTCTGCTCTTTTCAGAGAGAAAGAATAAGGAAAAAGAAACATACTTTGCCAGCTACTACATTCGGTTGTCAAACTAGTATGATAAATTAACTAACAAAACTGGTTATGCAGCAAATGAGACACAGTCTGGGAATTCTTACCCTGGTTACATCTAGGATCTACCACTAAGCCAAGACTAATGTGGAGTTAGATCTGCAGTGTTCTGGGCTTTCAGAAGGGAGGACTAAAATAAGAACCAGTGTTTTACAACACCTCAGGAACAAACCACAACACCAAATATCTAGGTGAAAAGGAGAGAGCACAAAGTCTAGAAACAGGGGTGAATTATTGCAAGGCTCCCAGGGTTTGGAAATATTCAAATGAGAGAAGCATAACAACTGTCCATAGTGATAATCTCTAGGGAAGGGCTGTACAAGCAGAAAGTGAAAATAAAACAAGGAAGCAATCTTGCTTGTGTGTGTGTTGGATTTGTGTAATGAAAATGAAATCTTTAAAGACATTTAAAGTTCCAGACTTGAATTTTTAAATGTACAATGGGTGTTTAAATGTTAATAGCTATTTTTTATTACTTTTTATGTATTGTGTTTGGGGTCACCTGGAAGTCAGAGGAAAGCTTTTAGGGGTCAGTTCTCTTCTACTATGTGGGTCCCCAAGGTCATAAACCGATTGTCAGGCCTGACCACAAATGCCTCTACCTTCTGAGCCATCTCACTGGCCCTGCAGTCATAATTTTGATCTCCAACCACAATGTAACCCCAGGATGACAAGTTCCTTCTTCTACTAAAGGAGGATCAAGCTGGATGTAATGACATATGCCTGTAAGCCAGCAGTAAGATGGCAAGGTCAAAGCCAGCCTGGGCAACTTAACAATGACCAATTTTATTTATTTTATTTTATTTTTTTGGTTTTTCGAGACAGGGTTTCTCGGCGTAGCTTTGGAGAAATCCTGGCAGTCACTCTGGAGACCAGGCTGGCCTCAAACTCACAGAGATCCGCCTGCCTCTGCCTCCCGAGTGCTGGGATTAAAGGCGTGCGCCACCAACGCCCAGCCAACAATGACCAATTTTAAAATGAAGATAATTTTAAAAAGAGCTAAGGTTGTAGCCTATAGGCAGAACACTTGCCTAGCATGCTTAAGGCCTGGGTTCAATCTCCAGCACTGCCGGAAACAATAACAAGCCAAATAAAGGAGAAACTGCTAAAGACAAAAAGCACCACACCCAGGTTAAAGATACAGGGGTCAGTGGCAGAATGCTCGCCTAGCGTGCTGGTAGCCCTGGGTCCTATCCCATAGGTCCCAGGATAGGATAGGGATACTCAGAGCTGAACTCAGAGCTGCTGAGCTCACCTGTAATCTCAACACTCTTCAGGTGAAGGCTGCAAGATAAGAAGTTCAAGGCCACCACAGCGAATTTGAGGTTAGCCCTGGGATAGATGAGACTGTGGCTTCCCCCCAAAAAATGAAATAAAACAACCAACAATAACAAACAAAGTGACATTGTCATCCTAACCCCAAATTCCTCTCCAATTTAACTAAAATGGGGTTCATCAAGTTACGCTTTTACCCACGTTTCACTTAACCAGAATTAGGAGAAAGGGAGCCTTAAAGCTGGGCGGTGGTGGTGCACACCTTTAATCCCAGCAGATCTCTGTGAGTTCGAAGCCAGCCTGGTCTACAAGATAGAGTTCCAGGGCAGCCTCCAAAGCCACAGAGAAACCCTGTCTCAAAAAAAAAAAAAAAAAAAAAAAAAAAAAAAAAAAAAAAGCACTGCAAACTCTAGATACTAAAGGGAAAGAAATATTGCAACATGAGACCCGACACCATTCAGCTGACAAAAGCAGCAGCCCAGGTGGAGGGAGGATGCTTGTCTCAAAACAGAGACTCTGCAGTGGGAACTGAATGTTCAGTCAGTGAAAAGGCCCAGGAGCAGTGGCCTTGGTGCCGCCCACTCACTCCTGCAGCTGGAAGACAAAGCCAAAAATGAGAAGGGTTTGAACTATCAAAGCTGGATTTTTGTTTGTTTTTATTTTGCCTGCATGGGTGTTTTGTCTGTGTGTACGTCTGTGCACCACGCCTGTGGAGTGCCTGCAGAGGCCAGAAGCAGCACGGGACCCCCGGGAATGGGTGTTACAAACAGTTGTGAGTCACGATGTGGTGTTGGGAATTGAACCCAGGTCTTCTGGAAGAGTAACCACCCACCAAGCCATCTCTCCATCGCCAAGGTCAATGTTTTATCCGGCCACGATGAGAAACATTTGGAGTCCCATTACTAGCAAGACTGCTTAGACCCAGTGAGATTTTGTCTCAAGAGTGAAAGGGGGCTGGAGAGATGACACAGCAGTAAGAGAGAGCATTTACTGATTCTTGCAGAGGATCGCCCACCTACGTCAGTAAATTCACAAACTTCTGAAACTGCAGCCCCGGAGAATCCTATGCCCTCTTCTGGCCTCTATAAACACCCCACTCATATGTACAAACCCACACATAGATGCATAATTTAAATATGCACATATAAATAAATAAGAGTGATAAAGGGGAGGAAGAAAAGAGGGAAGGAAGGAGGAAATTTTGCTTTCAATTAATAATTTGTGAAAAGCCAGGCAGTGGAGGCACAAGCCTTTTAATCCCAGCACTTGGGAGGCAGAGACAGGCGGAGTTCTGTGAATTCTAGGCCAGCCTGGTGTATAGAGTGAGTTCCAGGACAATCAGGACCACATAGAGAAACACAGTCTTGAAAAATGACACTAATAATAATATTAATAATGATAAATTTATCAAAGTGCTTAGCATGAAACTGAAACAGTGTGTGCTCGATAAGTACCATCTTCCTCCTTTCTGAACTGAATCTCCAATGGCCAGCTAGCTGTCTAGTTGATATTAAACACCTTACCCCCACACATACACATCTCTCTTCCCGTCTCCCTCTCCCTCTTTCCCTCTCTCCCTAACATTATCTGGCACATAGTTTGAAATCCTCCTTCCCCAGTTTCTTCTAATACTCTTTCACTCTGTTCTGCAACAGTGTTTCTCATTCACCTGACTCCTTGTATTTGGGCACCAGCCTGTAGTACAACCATGTATGTGCACATGTGTGTCATAGTCTCATGTGACCCAGTGTGTGTGTGTGTGAAAGAGAGACAGAGAAAGAGAGAGGGTCTCACGTAGCCCAAGCTAGCCTTCAAGTCTCCATGTAGCTGAGGATGAGCTTGGTCTTGGACTGCTTCAACACCACAGCCACTCTGTGTGGTGTGGGGCTTCGTGTGCATGCTGGGCAAATACTCTATCAATGGAGCTGTATCCAGCTTTCTTTGATACATCTTTCCAGAACATTTTCATGAAACCCCTCACACCAAGCAGTCACTTTGGTTCCCCACTGACTATGAGAACATATTCCAAATTTGCTCTTGCAAATCAAACCCACTCAAATTAACCAAAATAACCACTACCCACTTCTCCAGTGTTCTCCCTCACCACATTCTGCCTGAACCTGTGCTTTCCTTCAGCATGAAATTTACCCTCTTCCATTGCCGGTGCATAAACCCACGTGGGTCATTAAAAGCCAATTACATACACAGCTCAACCATGCTATTAAAATTAGCTCCAGAGTCCCCAAAGCTGGTATTAATTACCCATCCACTGCTTTTCTGCACTGGCACTTCCTCCATTCCAGAGACTGGAAACTTGCTCACTGGCCACCTTCCCCAGCAACTAAGCAGTCAGCGCCACGTCTGTTTTGATTCTGATTGTCCCTGAACAACTGTCACTTGTGCATGGTACCCTTGAACCAAACCCAATGCAGTGGTTATTGTTTTAAACTTGGTTGGCTTAAGAGCCCCTAGGGAATAAGTGGGGCACACCTTTCGAGTGTGGCCGTGAGGGCTTTTCCAGGAGGGTTAGCATGGGAAGAAAGATCTACCCCGAATGTGGTTGGTGCCAGCTCCTAGATGGAGTAGACTCTATAAAAGGGGAAAGGAGCTCCAGGTGTAGGCGGTGGCTGGGGAGAAGGAAGGAAAGAGAGAAAGGAGGGGGGAAGTACACGGAGGGGAGGGACAGAAGGAAGGAAAGGTAAAAAAGAGTTCACGGGAGAGTCAGGAGTTCAAAGTCATGCCCAGCTGCACGGGGCATTTGAAGTCTTGCCTGGACTACAGGAGATGCCGTATTGTCTTTCAAACAAAACAGGAGAAATACCGGGGAACTCTTGGTCCCTAGACTGATAGCTGGGATACCAGCATGGGACTGATCCAGACCCCACGAATGTGAGTTTCAGGGAAGAAACCTCAGAAATCTACGGGACTTCCTGTAGTAGTTCAGTACTTATCCCTAGCATAGGTGTGGACTTTGGGAGCCCATTCCACATAGAGGGATACTTCCTGAGCCAAGACACATGGGGGTGGGCCTATGCCCTATCCCAAAGGATATGATAGACTCTGATGACACCCTGTGGAAGGCCTCACCCTCCAGGGGGAGCAGAAAGGATATGTTATAGGTAGGGTTTTAGTGGGGCGGGTAGTAGAGGAGGATAGAAGGGAGAGGGAACTCGAATTGTCATGCAAAACAATCTTGTTTCTAATTCAAATTTTAAAAAATCTGCAAAAAAAAAAAAAAAAAAAAAAAAAAAAAAAAAAGAAAGAAAAAGAAAACAGGAGAAAGGCATCTGCCTTCATTACCAGGGTTCACCTCTACCTCTGACTGCATATTCAATAAGACCACTGCCATGCCCTCCCCACCAAGGCAGACTGTAACCTTCAAACCTTCCCTTCCTCAAGCTGCTGTTGGCTGTTATCGGGTATTTTGATTCTGTCACAGCAGTAATGCCCGTAGTAACTAGTGCTAACGACCACCTGTTCTGTGGGTAGTGCACTGTTTCCTGCATTACCCAGTAATACTCATAAACCCTATAAACAAGCCATTGTTTAACTTCAACTTTCCTAGGCTCACATAAGGTGCTCCAAGTAGTACAGCCATATGAGCCAGAGCCAGGACTTGAGCCAACCTCAGGCTAACTTCAGGGACCATGTTCTCAAGTCTACTGCACCAGAGTTCCTAAACTTTCACTCAACATGAAGACCCCAGTCAATCGTGTTTGACCCAGGTGTACCTGTAGCTAGACAGACAGTGTCCAGTATTCATTCATTTCTCTCCTTTTCTGACTCCCACCCAACCAGTTCCCCCCAAATACAATTCAGAACAAAAGTTATTTAAGAACTAGGGACAGGGAAGATGTTTATTCCCTCGTTCTTTGCAGGATACACAGCATAAGTTTACAAGGCTTCACAGGTCTGTACATAGATCCTGAGGGAATGTGCCAGGTCATTCCAAAAACGCGCTCTCCCTGCCCAGACCTGAAATCAGCAGCAGTTGCTAAGAAAACAGATAGCGAGCCGTGAGACAACAAGATGACTCACAGGCGGAGCTGGCTCCCAGGAAGAGCACCCACAAGAACCTTCAGGACTCCATCATTGCCAGGAGTGTCTTTACATGCAGGCCAAAAGGGAAGACACTCAGTTCTTGAGGGAACTTGGTTTTTATATCAGATTAATTATTACCCAACAGAGGTGAAGTTTCCCCGCAATGAGAAAACAATCGCAAAGACCTCAAAAGCAGCAACCTTGCTTTTGAAACCCTTGTTTATGCTCTTATATCTTAAGAGGGGAAACTTTTCCTAGGTATCACCAAATGGTGACTATGAAGAATGTTCTGACAAGAGCACACCAAGAACCCATTTTCATTGCCAACATGAACCTGAAAATAATGAACAGGCACTTCACTTTTAATGAACAGAATTTGTAGCCATGGCTCCTTTTCAGCTTTGCCATTCCTTTCCGAATCACCAACTCAACCCCACCCCCCACCCCCATCAGGTTTTTCAAAACAGGGTTTCCCTGTGTAGCTCTGGCTGTCCTGGAACTCACTCTCTAGACCAGGCTGACCTTGAACTCACAGAGATCCGCCTGCCTCTGCTGGGACTAAAGGTGCGTGCGCCACCAAAGTCCGGCCAACCTTCTTTTTTTTTTTTATTTGAATTACAAACAAGATTGAATTACATGACAATCTCAGTTCCCTTCTCCCTCCCTTCCTCCCCTACCACCACCCCCCCAACTAAAACCCTACCTATCACATATCCTTTCTTCTAATCTATACCTGACTCGACCTTTCTGCTCCCTCATGACCTCTGCACCCTTCTGGCCAAACTTTTGTTTTGTTTTGTTTTGTTTTGTTTTTCGAGACAGGGTTTCTCTCTGTGTAGCTTTGGAGCCTATCCTGGCACTCGCTCTGGAGACCAGGCTGGCCTCAAACTCACAGAGATCCACCTGCCTCTGCCTCCCAAGAGCTGGTCGGCCAACTTCTTAACAGTTTTTCCACGCATTAGTGTGCCCAACAATCCCTTCTGTGTTGCCTACAACAGAGTTGTCACAGCTTATAGACCTTTGGGTTGTGGGTTTCTGGATCCATTTGTTTGGCCCAGGGAATGCTCATGAACTGCCTTTCATGTAAATCCCACACACTACATCATTTAATTCACAGATAACTAGACTGGACATTGAGGTTCCTGGAGCTTCAAAGACAAACCTGAAACTGATCATATGATCTGTAGCTGGCACCGGTCTCCAACAAGCAGCATTTTTAAGTGAAAATTAGCTAACTCCTATGGTATGAGCTCTTAATTAATGGCTTATGACAAAGCAGCTAAGCATGAAGATCTCAGTCATAGGTGATAAAATCAGCCTTCCCTCCCGATAGCACTTGACTCCTGAGCCTGAGAAAAACAGGCAGTGTCTGTGTAAGTCAGTTCTGCCCTCTCTCCCCAAAACTAAACAAATTCAGAGGCTGATCTTTGACAAACCCTGTTATTCTAACCTTGAAGGAAAGACTGCACAGAGCACACTAAGATCAGTGTGGTTTTTCTGTTGTTTTGTTTTTCCTATGTGCATGTGTGGGCATGTTCATGCCATGGTGCACATGTGGAATTCAGAGGACAGCTTTCAGGGCTCAAGTCCGTGTGAGCTCCAGCACTCCAACCCAGCTCTTCAGGCTTGGTGCCAAGTGCCCCTGGCCTTTAATTATTTACTATTTATTTATTTATTATTGAGATGGTGTCTCCTCTGGCCCAGGTTGACCTCGAACTCAGTTTGTGACAGAGATACTTATAACTTGTCATCCTCCTGCCTCCACCCTCCAAATGCTAATATTGCAGGTATAGGCACACATTTGATTTATACAGTGATAAGGATAGAACCAAAGGTTTGGGGCACTGCAATGTTAGACAAGAATGCCACCAACCAAGTCATATCCCTAACCCCTAGTCTTCCCAAATTCTGGGAATACAGGCACAAGTCACCATGCCCAGACTAAAATTAGACTTTTCTATATGACACTTCCTCAGTTCCACTAATGTTTCCACGTATCCTGGGCACAAATGCCACATTTCTAAACCAAAACTCACAGCTTTTAAGAGCTGGGAAAATTCGCCGATGTCCTCTTCTCCTCCACCCCAATGGCTCAGTCTGGAGCATGCAACAGAATCCTTTTCCAGGCTTGTTTAAAGACCGACTGCTGCCCCACCGTCCAGTGTTTGGTTATATCTATAGACTGACAACTGGTCTACCAAACCATACTTTTGTTTTCTGTTGTTTTGTTTGGGAGAAATCTGAGATGGGGTCTTATATTGAAGCCCTGATAGGCATGGAATACACTATACAGAACAAGTTGGCCTTGAACTCTTGGCAATCTTTCTTCCTCTGCTTTCTGAGTGCTGGGGTAGGTGTGATCCACCATGACCAATTCCCAGGCAGCACTTTGAGAAGTGGTTGCTCTACTAACTCTAGTTGGCCATGCAGTAGTCTTCACTCCAGTGATCAACAACCACTGACCTGATTTACAGTGTTGTACAGGCACTTCTACTTGACAGCTCACTAAAAGCAATAGGACATGGATTTTCATCTCAGTACCAGAACTGGGATCCAACAGATAACTGAAAAATGACTCATTGCTCAATTTGAACACATACTCGGCAGAGGAGCTACTCACCCACTGATACAAACCACAAACGCTGGTGGTACCCAAAAGAAGGAGGAAGGTCAGCTAGAGACAGACAAGTGCACGGCGTAATCCAAAGGGACTGAAGAACTGCATCTTGCCTTGCAGTTCCATCAAATACAGATTCAAAGCCAAGAGCTTGAGGCTGACTTTTGTGAAATGTGTTTCTCTGGCCTGGGGACCAGAAGAAGCAGGTGCTTTTCAACTCACTCATCAACAGGGAGAAATGCTTTCAAATTCAGCATTCAGGGCTTCCCAGGGCCTGTTACATGTCAGCAGGGATAGATTCCTTCTCCCCACTCACCTCCCTCCCCCTGATGCTGTCAGGAGAAAGAAGAATGAGTGTGCCAGGCAGACCTGACTATGTGAAGCCCAAGTCCAGTGGTTGTGCTTGCCTGATGCTCTGGACTTCCCTAATGCTCTACTGCTACAACTGTCCATGATACATCAGTCATCTCAGCTTAAGACTGATTCACAGTGCTGGGTAGGATAGTACACACTTGGAAATCTGGCACTTGGGAGGTCTAGGTAGGAGAATGGCAATTTCAAGGCCAGCCTAGTTTACACAGTAAGTTCCATGCCAGTCAGGACTTCAAAAAGGCCCTCCAGTCCCCAAAAGGGGGGAAGGTGAGACAGTTGTTTGTTTTGCTGGATATGCTGGCACAGGACTTTAATCCCAGTACTCAGGAGGTAGAGGAAAAGCAATCGGGGTTCAGGGTCATCCTGGGCTACAAAGCTAGTTGGGAGCTAGCTGAGCTACATGTAACCCTATCTCTGATTTCTGAGCTTCATTTCTTTCTAACTTTATCAAGTAGACTATATTTGAGAACCCAATCACCCAAATACAAATTTTCATTTTTTTCACTTGCTAATGAAGTAGTAAGATAAAGACCATAACCACCCAGTATACTACTGTGTGAGTGGATACATGGTTTTCTTTCATTCACATCTCTCCAAAGGGCAATTACCCACTCAAGAAACAGAAGCATGGAGTATGGACTTTAGAACAGTCGAGAAGTAAGGGCAGAAGGGAGGTGCCAGGGTCAAAAGGCAGAAGATACTGGGGTGGTGATTCAAGCCCATATGCAGGCACTCAAGAGGCAGAAGCAGGAGCCCTGCCTAGTCGAAGCATCAAGACACTGTGGGGAGGGGCTGGTGAGGGGAGAGGAGGGCGGGAGGGAGAGAAGAGGAGGAGGAAGAAGGGGAGTACAGCACTCTGTGGCTTTCACAAACCACAGGAAGTGGTGTAAGGCCACTTTCAGAGAAACTGTGATATGCTGCAATCATTACTCAAAGCATAAAGAATGACAGCCAACAACCAGAAATGGAGGGAAAATAGAATTTTTTAAATTCTTGGGCCAGTGCAAGGGTTCAGCAGGCAAAGGCACTTGCCACCAAATCTGGCCACATAAGTTAAGTGCCTGGGATCCTCATGGTGGAGGAGAGAACCAGTTCCCACAACCTGTCTTCTAGCCTCCACATGTATGCCATGGCACACGTGTGTGTACATGTAGAAATACATTAGTAATTTTCTAATGGAAGAAATATAAAAGGAAGGAAGAGGGAATCAATTAAAGAGAAAAGGAAAACATTGGAGAGCTGCTTCCCTGAGCTCCAGCACCCCCACATCCTGCTAAATGAAGCTCTGTGAGGGAATCTCTCCCACTGCTGGACAGTTCAAGGTTCTCTTCACCTCCAGGTCCTAGATGCTGGTAACAAACACCTCTGACTCCTAAACACTGTCTCCAGATACTGCTTCCAACAGTCAACAAGTGCTGGCAGGGATAAAGTGGACTTCCCTTCACACTTGATGCTAGAAGCAAAAAGAAAGTTCATGGACCTAAATGTATGGCCACAGATGTAAAATTCTTTTAGGACAAGAAAAAAGAAAAAGAAAACCTCTGTGAGCAGATTTCTCTAAAGATAATACCAGAAGTACAGTCTATGAAGAATACCAATAAATCAGAACTGAAACCCAGAAAAGTAACGGTAGGACAATGCGAGACACAATTATGGTTTGAATGCCACCTCCTACAAACTGATGAAACTTAACATCATACCAACAGTATTGACAGGTGGGACCTTGAAGAGGCAACAAAAGTCAGGATAATTCACCCTGCAAGAGTGGATTACTGCCCTTACTGCCTTGCTCTTCCTTTACAGGACAATGCACCAAGAAGGTCCTCTAAGGTACTGGCCTTCTAGTAAAGTTATTTTGTACTATAAATTTTCCAGTATGGCGTGTTCTGTTATAGCAGCACAAAATTGGGTAGTTAATAAAGGACTTGTAGCAAGAATACACAAAGACTCTTGAAAACAGCACAAGAAAAATACAGTCATGTCTAATAAAAAATAATAATAAACTTTTTAATTATAAAGGGAGGGCCAGAGGGATGGTAAAGGCACTTGCCACCAAGCCTGACAACCTGAGCTGGATCCCTGAACCGGTGAAAAGGTAAAAGACTACAACCAATTATATGAAGTTATCCTCTGGCCCCCACACACAAGCCATAGCACTAACACACACACACACACACACACACACACACACACACACACACACACACAAATAATAAATATAAAAATAAAAGCTTTTAAAAATGTTAAACATCAAATTTTAAAACTTTAATTATAAAGGCTGAGAGGTGGCTCATCACAAGCAAGTGATGACCTGAGTTTGAGTCCCACAGCCCCCAACATGGGACTGTGTTCTGCATCTGTAATCCCAGCACTTCTTCAGCAAGATGAGAGGTAGAGCCAGGAGAATTTCCCAGAAGGCTTCCAGCCAGATAGGTTGGACTATTCAACACAACAGAAACAAGACAACCCCTGTTGTAGGTTATGGATCATATTCTTTCTTGATTCTCGACTTAAATTGCCTTTGCTTTCCTAAGTTTATATTGAGAAAAGAGAGAAAAGTGGCTTCTGAAAGCTATCCTGTGAGTGACACACATGGCACATGTGTGCCTGCCCTCTCACACTTAACACATATATGCACATGCACCCTCTAATAAATAAAATCTTAGTAAATACTAAAAAGAAATGATCTACTGACATAACCACATGAGTCTCTAGATAATTATGTTAACTAAAAGAAGTCAAGGCAAAGAAAAAAAGAGATAACATGTAACCCCATTCTAAACTTCAGATCCATTGAGTCCAAGTTTTCAGCAATTGTGTGGAAATGGGGCATGATGAGCAAGGAGAAGCCAGAAGAGAGAGGGCTTCACACATCCATATTTGAGTCAAAACCTTATAAAGCCAACCATGGTGGCCCAGGGCTGTACATAGGTAGTCCTAGCTACTCAGGAAACTGAGGCAGCAGGGTCACTTAAGCCCAGGACTTTGAGACCAACCGAGCAACAGAGTGAGACCTCTATCTCAGCCTCTCCAAAATGATTAAAATTTAAATAGTGGAGGGCTAGAGAGATGGCTCAACAGTTTAGAGCACTCGCTATTCTTCCCTAGGTTTCAAGTTGAGTTCCCAGCACAACCACCTGTAACCCTGATTCTAGGAATCCAATGCCCTCTTCTGGCACCAGAATTCCTAATTCATGTGCATGAGTACACACACACACACACACACACACACACACACACACACACACACACACTTAAAAATAAAATCTTTTAAAACATAAAAAGAAAACTTAAATATTGGTATTACAGGGCTGAAGAGATGGCTCATTGGATAAGAGCACTGGCTGTTCTTGCAAGGGACCCAAATTCAATTCCCAGCACCCATATGGCAGCACACCATGGTCTGTAACTCCAGTTCCAGGTGATCTGACACCCTCAAATAGACATGTAGACAAAACCACAAAAGGACATTAAATAAATATTTTTTAAAAATTGGTATTCCAGAAAAGCAAAGGCAATTTAAGATAGAGTCAAGAAAGAATATAACCTATAATTTACAAGTTCATGAGACTTACTGAGGCATTAAACAATTGTGACTTTACCTCAGATACAACCTTTTACTTTGTGAAAGGAAAAAAGGGGACATTTGACACAGATAGTTATAGTAAAAGCAAGTGCCCCTGTCTCCCCTCTTCCAGCCCCCATCCTGTCTCTGTGTGTGTGTGTGTGTGTGTGTGTGTGTGTGTGTGTGTGTGTACAGTTTGTGTGTTGCTGGGGAGCTCACATACATTAGACATGTCTTTAACATTGAGCCACACTCCCAAGACTGGCAGAAATTTTGGTTTAGGGACCTGGCAGGATAAGCATTTGCTTTGTCGTGGATTTGATTTTCTGAGACAAAGTCTCATGTGCTTTTGGGTTTTTTGCAACCATGTATCATATAGGCTATGTAGCCTTGAACAGATATCCTCTGGTCTCCACCTCAAGTGCTAGGATTACAGATGTGCATGACCACACGTGTCTCTTGGTTTGCTTTTTACCTGACCACAGTGAAGCCTTGAAGAGTAAGCTCTTTTATTTCATATCAACACTGCTTCTTAACTAATAGTCACCATACTGATTCTGCTCATAACAGTATTGGGGGGTAGGAATGATTCTGTTGTTTTCCCTGTTGGCCTGTCCTACTCCTGGGCAGAATCAGGTGCCTCCCTCTTCCCACAACCCCGGGAAGCTCATGACTTCCAGCAGGGCCATGTGAGCGCTCCATGGGTCCTCTTCCTACTGTACCAGCTGTTCCATCAGCACAGAGATGGATCTTTCTTTTGACATTTGTACAGTAGTGAAACACAGAAGCTTCAGGTCAGTGGTTTCTGACCCCAGGCTCTACCATCCACAATCTCCCCCAATTCCTAGGTTTTTGAACCATAAATATGACTAATAAGACTACCGACCGGGAGTCATGTGACCTCTAAGAAATCTCAGAATGATCTGTAGGTATTCCATTTGCATACCTCTCCTTTTTTTTTTTTTTTTTTTTTTTTTCTTTTCAGTTGTTGAGGCAGCTTTAGAGTTTTATGCTTGCTCGGACAAGCCTCCTACCTCTACCTGGAAAGTGCTGGTTTTATAGGTGTTTGTTCACACCACACAGCCTCCATCATTTCTTTCTATGTTCCCTTAGCAGTAGAGTGAGTGCCTAACCACAGTGACCAATAAATCCACAGCATCCAGGTTCTTTGCTGCCCCAAGGCCTCTATACAAAACCACCTCTGTAGGATTCCCTTCCTGTCTCCTCTTCCCAGCCTCCCATCCCACCCACAGTGCAGCTGCTTCCTTCCCCTTTCAAGTCTCAGTACCACTGTCTCCTTCCAGGAGTCCCTGGTTCCTGGGCCTCAGCTCTTCATCATTCCCGTCCTCCTTCTGCTCAAACAGCTAAGGAGGACCTACTCTACACCAGGCACTCTTCTGGATTCTAAACACACAGCAAGGAAGCAAGGTTCCATGGCTCATACCTGCAGTCCTAGCATTCAGAAGGTAAAAGCCGGAGGACCATTCTAGATCGTCACAACATGACAAATGCACTACCTGAGGCTCTGTTTCAAAGAGAGGATACAGCTGTGGGTGGGATGTCTTACAGAGACCTTGGGGCAGGATGAGTTAGTATGGGAAGGCAAATTATAAACGAGGGAGTGATACAATTTACATTAGGCAGCCATAGGTGTTATGGAGACAAAAGTTATGAAGAAGAATGGGAGTTGCTAGGGCAACTGTGATTTTAAATCTGGGAGTTACCCAGACAATAGCATGGAGCAAAGGGTCAGAGGCTACAGGAAGGAAAGCAGGGGAGGGACCACATCTCAGGCAGAGCATAGTAAATCCAAAGACCCTTAGCAGCCAGAGAGCTGGTGTGACTAAGACACCGGGCAAGGCAAGGAGACAGTGGGAGGTGAGATCAGGTGAGTAACAAGATGAAGAAGCCAGAAACCAAGAGGTGACTCTGGCAGCCCCTGGTAGGTCTGTGCCTATCACGGGGAGCTGGCAGGGCATCTAGATGGTTCTGATCTAGAGTATGAGGTGATCTAAGTTACACTTCAAAACCTGTGATTAAACTGTACATGGTGCAGCACCCATTATCCCAGCTACTATTTCGAAGATCAAGGTAGGAGGATCCCAATCAAGTTCAAGGCCAGCCTGGACTACTTAGCACATCCTGGTCTCAAAATAAAATAGAAAAGGGCTAGGGTACAACTCGATGATAGAACATAAAGTCCTGTGTGTAATCTCTAGTAAATAAGCAAGTGAACACAAAGTATGTTGCTAGCTTAGTAATATACTTCATTTCCACCACCTGTTTTGCCCACTAGAAGGAAATAACTACAGCTGCCTTATCCACACCATATTTCCAACACCTAGCACAATGAATCCTACATACTGAAGAAACACTTTCAGATGAGCAAGACAATCACAAAGCATATCTGTGGGTTCAAAAACAAGCACCTGACAAATGAACAGGTATTACTTAAATCTCCCAGAGTCCAGCACAGTGACTGGCACATTTCCAAGAGATTATTTGTATAGTGAATGTTTGTGAAATTACTGAAAATCTCTACTTCAAAACATGACAGAGTCACAAATGCGTGACCAATGGGTAAAGGGCTTTTCGTCCCTGGCATAGTTAACTTAAATGGGACTGATTCCGTTTTGAATCTCCCATTAAACGAGCACCTGGTGCTGCTAAGGGCACAACCCAAGCTCAACCCACTGTGACTCAGTCCTTCAAACACTGCAGTATCCCTCAGTACCATTAGCCCAAGCCCTCTGAAACGCTAATAAAATTTCTTAAGTGGGCAAACTTGCACTTTTTTTTTTAAAGAGACTCTTAGTATATCTTGAGCTGATCCAAACTGTTTAATTTTGAATTTCTAAAAATTCAAATAGAAGCTCATTAAACCAGGTGGGGTAGCTCACACTTGTAATTCCAGAACCTGGGAAGTGAAGGGCTGGGGGTGAATAAGTTCAAAGCCAGCCTCAATTGCATAGCAAATTCAAGGCCATCCTTAACTACCAGAGATCCTATATCCAAACAAAACAAAAAGAAGCTTTTAAATTCAAATAGGTAAACAAAGACCAAAACCCTTCACATTTTACTCATTACACCTGTTCCCACCTCCCCGGGTGGGTGGGGAGCTGCGAGGGAGGAGACCGCTCAAGGGCAGGACAGGACAGGACAGAGGCTTCACAGTAGTCACCACAGGAAAAGCCTTTGGAAGTCTTGCGAATTTTCCAGAAAGAAAACCGGGGGCGCAGTCATGCATTGAGGCGTGCAAACACATCAAAAATCCCAGGCTATAAAAACCGAATGCTTCCTCTCCCGTGGTGGCGTTTACTGGTACCGAAGCTGCCAGGAGGTCAGGTATGTTTAACTGTGTCCCCACCCAAACAAGCGATGGAACTATTCGTGCATAGCCATAGAGTTTACCTGCGGCAAGAACTCTGGAGCGATGGGAACTTTTAGAGAAGCAGGTGAAGTTGCTTCAAATCCAACTTTCAAGCATTTTTTTTTTCAGCCGGGCAAAGCGCTAAGCGGCCACAAAGACCCTCGCGGGTTTGCCTCGGGCTGGCCGGTGCTTGCGCACAACCGCGTCTGCTGCCTCTCGGCTCCGACGCTCCCTTCCACTAGGGGAGGAGAAAACAACTTTCGGAAATAAGGCGCGTCCACAAAGGCAAGTGTTACAACTGGACTTCTCCACCTCCATCTAAAGAAGCGGCTCCTGTGGCTAGCAGCAGTCTTTAACAGATCCACGCCCACCCACCCCCACCCGGGGCGCCTTTCCAGACCTCAAGGGAGAGACCCAAAGGAGGACCAGGTGCTACGGTCGGACCCTAAAGGCAATAGCAGAGACAACAAAGACCTCAAGCGATCAAAATGGAATTATAATCCCCGCGGTCCCAGCGCCTCCTCTCCGCTCTAAGGAGGCTCTTAGCCGCCATGCCCGCCCCTTCTCCTCCAATACCAGGGTCCCCCGTCCCGTTCAACGGTAGTGCGCCCCGGCCTCAGGTTCTCCGATCCCGCCGCCCGTGGTCTTGCAATCTCTGCGCCGCAGCTCCAGCGTTCTCTCTCACACCCCGTTCAAAATCTTTCCCGCCCAGGCGTGACGTGAGGAATGCAAACAATCAGACGAGCGCGCCCGCCTGGGCCGGGCTGGAGGAATGGTGGGGAGCCCCGGGGCCGAGCCGGGTGCACCCGAGGGCCGGGCCCGGAGGTGACACAAAGAAGCCGGGGACACCAACACCAACCGCTGGTGCTCGTAGAGATCTCCGGGGTGCCCCGCCCGCCGCTAAGTTTGCAGCGCCCGGAGCGCCCCGCTGTCCCCCGCCTGGGCGAAGTTTCCCGCGGCCCGGCTGGGAGCCCCGCATCCGGAGGCTCCTGTGGGGCCCCGGACTCCCCTCCCGGCTCGGGGAACCCGCTGAGCTAGCGCCCGCCCCTTCCCCGCCCTCCCGCTCCCGAAAGGCGCTTTAGGGCGCGGGAGCCCCAGCGGCCGCGCTCACCGATGTCTGCCTTGCCTGGAGGCGAGGACCCGGGCTGGGCCCACCCTGATCTGCGCCCCGCTCGCTTCGCTGCCCCGATGGCGCCCCTCGATCGGTCTCCCGCTCGCTCTTCCGTGCGGCCGAAGGCTTAAAGCGCAGCCGAGCGCGCTCCGCTGTGGACTGGAGGCTGAAGACCACGCCCCGCGCCTCCCGGCCCGCCCAGTCCCTCTCTCGCCGCCGCCCCGAGCAGAGCTCTGGGGGCGGAGCCGCCTCCCCGCGGCCACCGCAACTTTCCCTCCGTCTTAGCGACCCTTGCAGGGAGCGACACACTAACTCCGAATGCAGGTTCACGACCCTCTCTGCCTCTGCCTATCCGCAGCTGGAGACAAAGGGGAAGCAGACTCAGAACACTTTTCAGGCCGGTTTCACTCCTTCACCGCGGAGTGAAGGATGCCTTCATTCGCAGATGCCCTGGATCTGCAAATCAGCGACCCGACCGCGATCGGGTCCTTGAACCCAGGTGGAAGAGCCTTGGCTGAATGAGGACTTTTCGTCTGCTTCTTAGAGTATCAGGGAGTCCAGACCTCGACGTCACCTGAGGGAAATGAGATGAGGAGGGGCTTGTTTAACAATGCAGATTAGTGAACCCCTCAGCCTGGAGGCGGGGATGAGGCCAGCCGCCTCAACCGGCGACATTCAGGAGAAAGTGGATTCTTGGGAATCGGTCCTGCAGGTGCCAGTTGGATTTTTCAGCAAATTACTCAATCCTGTGACTCAGGATGATATCACCTGACTCCTACTCTCCTCCTGAGCGGCTATTACAAAATTAAGACTCTTGAAGTCATACACAAACACATCACTCCACTATTAATAAACAAAGAAGCAGTGGCCTGAAAGAACTACTCTGCTGAGTTTCTATCACAATCAAGTTGAATTTCGTGCAGGTACGGCCTCGTGTAAATTGTGTGGCTGCAGAATCTTACCTGGGTTGCTTAGTGCGCTGCTGATGGCCCATGCTAAATAAAATGGTAAGGGTCAGAGATTAAATGTTTGACTGTGGGTTCAACTAATCCATGTTACTGGAAAACTTAGTTTTAAATTATACCCACACTTTCCGGCAATAAAAATTTCTCTCTCTGAGAGAACTGAGTTGACACAAATAAACTATGAAAATACGCGTTTTCTTGTCTTTTCACAAAACAGTATTTGCATGGTATTTCTTATATTCTAGGTTTCGGTTCTTGAACTACTTGCTATGCATCATGTAACCGCTTGATGGGTAGAGCTGGTGGTGTAGTTCAGTTGGTAGAATGCTTGCCTAACATGCTGGAAGCCTCTGGGTTTCATACCCAACACTACATCTAAGTGTAATCCCAGCACTCAGGAGGTGGAGCCTGGAGGATTGAGAGTTCAAGGTTAGAAAATTTGAGGCCAAGATGAAATACAGGAGACTTTGCCTCAAGAAAAAATAAAATAAAAATGTGTGTGTGTGTGTGTGTGTGTGTGTGTGTGTGTGTGTGTGTGTGTTCCATAAAACAAGATTCTTCCTTTTGGATCACAGAACCACTTTTCCTGAAGTCACAGAGTCAGTTCCTGAAAGATTGGCTCCAGGAGCTTGTAGAACCACCGACAAGACATAACCCCTAATTGGTCTCTACTCTGTCATTCTGTATTTGTTGCTTTCTTCACAGCAAATGTTACAGGTCATCATGGCAGCCACCTCAGGAGAAAACGTTATAAATAATTTCCCAATTACTATTCCCTTCTATGCATCCATGCTCTAAGCCCCCAGAGTGAAAGAGTTGCTGGCCCATGTCCTGCTATGGCAGTTGTGAGCCTAGAATGTAGTGTTTCAGAATGTTTTCTGATGTTTCCAATTAGATCTTTCTAATTATACATGATTTCTCCTAGGTGTGCCAATTTGGATGTGAAATTAATATCGACATTAAAATCTGAAAATAAGATTGATGTAGGAGCATTGGAATAGAGCCTCAGGAAATTAAAGATGTAATACTAAACCAAACAGCCACACCTAGATCTTTTATGCACAACATGGAACCTGTAAACAGAGGGCTCCTTTCCTCCCATCTCTGGGAAAGTGGTCAATGGACCTGCCAAGACTACTTCCTCCCAAGCAACCTACGCCTCCTTAGTTCTGGGATTACAGTCATGAGCCACCACACCCAGTTTTATATAGTGCTAGGGATGGAACCCAGGGCTTCATGCTCGCTAGGCAAGCTGTCTTCCAATTTAGCTGCATCCCCAGCCCTCTCTTAGCTTTTGTTTACATCAAAGGGTTGTATTTATTGAAAATGACTCACTAGTCTCAACCCACCTGAAAGACTACAATTGGGGCCAGGGATATAGCTCAGTGGTAGAGCACTTGCCTACATTATATGCAGCCCTAAGTTCATTGCCAGTTCAGACAGGGGACCAAACTGAAAGTGCGTGTGTAGATCTGGCACCCAAGCACACTGTGGTTCTCAGTGAGAACAGCTGAAGACATTCCATTCACCTGAACACACTGATGAGCAGGTGAACCAATAATCTTTGACAAAGACCACGGTCTGAAGTTGACCATTTTCATGTCATTAAAGGAGCTGAATTCACCATTGTAAATTCAACAGAATTTTCCCTCTCTATCCCAGCATAGATTACTCTCAGCTCCAACTGTTTGTCTTCCTGCATCTCACAACAGAGATGTGGGTCTTCATCTTTACATCCCATTTCCCTAAGCAGAAACACAATGGCTTTTGTCCCCGGGAGTTGGTTTGGGTCAGGTTCATGGGGGCCACGTGGAGGACTCTGGGGCTACATCTAGCTCTACCAAAAAAGGAGACAGAATGGTTAGTGACTGTTTCTGTGCTGAGAGCAGGGAAGGGAATACTGTCAATATTGAAATCAAGTAATTATCTACCCTTACAGTAATAGGGGGTAATAATGTTATAATTGATTGGTGCTAGGGATAATTAAGTTTAAAACCTATACAAAGTATTAAAAGTATCTGAAGAGGCAGGAGGAAGTTGTTTCACCTGTACAGGTGAAACATTTCACTGCTTGCCCCTCTATCATTAACAATGTTACCAATGTTACAAAAGCAAATTGGCCAGCCCGGCATTGGTGGCACACACCTTTAATCCCAGCACACAGGAGACAGAGGCACACGGTGTCTGTGAGTTCGAGGCCACCCTGGTCTACAAAGCAAGTTCAGGACAACCTCCAAAGCAATACAGAGAAACTCTGTCTCGAGAAAAAACAAAAAAAAACAAATAGGCCTAGCTCCTCCTGCTCCTTGTTGATGTTCTTTCTCTGCCTATGAAAGTAGCAATCTACCTCACTCAATGTTTTTCAACACTCTCTAAGCCAGGGATGAAAATAGCTGGCCAGGAAAAAAAATTGCTGCTCCCCTTTGTCCAGAAGTCCAGTCACACCCAATAAAGGCCCAAACTTCTTATCTCATTCTGGACTGGTTTCCTGCCACCCTGGAAACACACCGGAATAAACCATGGCTAATTGCTCCCTTGACCAGCCTCGTTTTTCTGAGTATTGTTTTAATAAAAGCAGATAACTGTGCACAAAAAAAATATACAAGTGTGCACGGCCAACTGGATGAGAGTCCAGCATTCTGGAATTTGAAGAAAACTTTAAAAGAATTAGTGGAGACTCACTGAAGTGTTGTGCGTAAAGTACCAAGCATACAGGCAGCCAGCTTGATCAGCAGCAACTTTGCAGTACTCTGTTTTCCTTTGCAATAGTGGGCTTAGAAGGCTGTTATTTCCTTTCTTTCTTTCTTTCTTTCTTTCTTTCATTCTTTCTTTCTTTCTTTCTTTCTTTCTTTCTTTTTGGAAATAAGGTTTCTCTGTGTAACAGTCCTGGCTATCCTGTAACTAACTTTGTAGACCAGGCTAACCTCACACTCACTGAGATCTGCCTGCCTCTGCTTCCCAAGTGCTGGGACTAAAGTCGTGCACCACCATCACCCAGCAAAGGCTGCTATTTTCCTAAACACTTTGAACTGGTGATGTATTAAACTTTTTTAAAATTTAAGATTTATTTATTTTATGTATAGGAATGTTTGCCTGAATTTATACCTTGGGCTTGCAGAGATCATCAGATCTCCTGGAACTGGAAGTATGTGAGCCACCTTGTGGGTGCTGGGAATCAAACTAGGGTCTCAGCAAGAAGAGCAGGTTCTCTTAACCACTGAGTGATCTCTCCCATCCTGATTTTGTATTGAATTTTTAAAAATTCTCCAACTAATTTCAGTTTTATACAGAAGATTGGGCCTTAAAGTAAAATATTGGCCTAATGTCATAATAGTAGTAGGAAAAGTCCCTAAATTAGAACCTAGGAAAAGGTATGGTGACTCACACCTGTAATCCCAGCACTGGGGAAGCTGAGGCAGGCAGATTGCTGTGAATTCAAGGCCAGTCTGGAATGCAAAATGAGTTCTAAAACAGCCTGGGCTGCAGAGTGAGATCCTATCTCAAAACAACAAAAAGAACTTAAGCAAGCTGGGCATCTCACCACTCAGTGAGATGGATGAATCAGTGAATCTCACCACTCAGGACCTGAGGCAGGAAGATCAAGGATTTAAGTTCAGCTTGGGCTATATACAGCAAGACCTCATCTCAGTCAAGGGGCTAGAAAGGTGGCTTAGTAGTTAAGAGCACTTATTGCTCTTGCAGAGGGATCATGCTCAATTCCCAGCACTCATATTGTTCTATATTGTAAATGCTTTCTCCTAATCTGTGAGTCAACTTTTCATTTTCTTACAGGTATGTTGGGAGAGCCAAGACCTTGGTTTTCATTAAGAATCTCACAACCATCTATAACTCCAGTTCCAGGAGAATCTGATGCTCTCCTCAGACTTCTGAAGACACCAGTCATGTACTTAGTACACATACACACAAAATAAAATAAATAAGTCTAAAATATAATAATAATAAACTTTTTGTTTGTTTGTGTTGTTGTTGTTTCTCAAAACAGGGTTTCTCTGTGTAGCCCTGGCTATCCTGGACCTCACTCTGTAGACCAGGCTGGCCTCAAACTCAAAGATCCACCTGCCTCTGCCTCCTGAATTCTGGGATTGAGGGTGTGTGCCACCACCACCACACTGTCCGACTAATAATAATAAAAAATATTTTGTAAAGGGGCCAATGAGATGATTCAGTGAGTAAAGGCCCTTACAGCTCCAGCCTGGCAACCTGGGTTTGACCCCCAGAAACCAAGCAAAGGTGAAAGGAGAGAACCACCTCCAGAAAGTTGTGTGCTGGCCACCACAAGTGCTTTGTGGCACAATAATTACTTAAAGCAAAACTATTGACTTGCTAGGAGGTTATCTCATCAGATAAAAGCACAGCTATGCAAGCCTAGCACATACATGCATGAGGGCACACGCAATTTAAAAAATTCAAGTTGGACAAGTCTTTGTTGAAGATAAATGCAACATGTATCCATGGGGCAGAATGGAATTTAGATATATTTGCATTTTATAACATTTCAGTCAGGTTGAACACATCTATGTCCTCAAACATCTGTCATTTCTTTATGGTGAAAAGCTCAAAATCCTTGAGCTTTCTATAATACATAAGGCATAAATGTTGTCACCTTGCTGGGTAACACATACCAAAGCTGTTTACGCTTGTGACTTAGAACCCACGATCAACTTTTCCATCCTTCCTGTCTTAGTTAGGGTTTCTATTGCTGTGAAAAGACACCGTGACCATGGCAACTCTTATAAAGGAAACACATTTAATGAGATGGCTCAATGACAGTTCAGAGGTTCAGTCCATTATCATCATGGTGGGACATGGTGGCATGCAGGCAGACATGATGTTGTGGAAATAGCTGAGAGTCCTATATCTTGCAGGCAACAGGAAGTAGTCTCCATCACTGGGTGGTAGCTTGAGCATAGGAAACCTCACAGCCCACCCTCACAGTGGCACACTTCCTTCAACAAGGCCACACCTAATCAACAAAGCCACAGCTCCTAATAATGCCACTCCCAATGAGCTTATGGGGGTCGATTACATTCAGACCACCACATCTCCCTTTCCTTTTGTCTATTCACTTGAGTTGTCTTCATTATTGTCAGAGTTCTCTGCATGCCTTGGGATTAGGTTTATGTCCTATATTGTAAATGCTTTCTCCTAATCTGTGAGTCAACTTTTCATTTTCTTACAGGTATGTTGGGGGAGCCAAGACCCTGATTTTCATTAATGTTTAACTATGAAAATATATTATTGCCAGGCAATGGTGACTTTTTAATCCCAGCGCACTTCGGAAGCAAGGCAGACAGATCTCTGTGAGTTCAAGGCCAGCTGGGTCTACAGAGAGAAGTTCTAGGATAGCCAGAGCTATACAGAGAAACCCTGTCTAGAAAAAGGAGCAGGGGGAGGAGAAAATATATTATCATCAAGCAGGTGCCATTCTTTCTTTATACATGAAGAAAACTATTAATGATAGGTTATTTACCAAACCTTCTCATTAAGCAATTCTATGTGTCAGATTATTTTCCTTGTTGTTTTGTTTTGTTTTGAGATGGGATCTCCTATAGCCAGGCTGACTTCTTGCTATATAGCCAAAGATGACCTTGAACCTGTGATGTTCCTGCCTCTACCTCCAAAGCACTGGGATTCCAGGTATGTGCCACCAGCTCTTATTGATTGACTGATTCATTCAATCATTCATTCATTCATTCATTCAATTATCCATGTGGATGTCAGAAACAATTTATAGATGTTGGTTTTCTCTTTCCATGTGTGTTCCAAGTACTATTTGTGCTACCCACTGAGCCACCCTGTGATCCTCCCAACTCTGATTTTATGTAGTGCTGTGTGTTGAACTCAAGGGCCTCATGCATGCTAGGAGAAACACCCAAGCACCAAATGAGCTACAGCCATAGCCTCTGATAAATTATTTCTCAAATTATTTGACAGTTGCCTAGAAGCACATGAGTGATCTGATTATTCATATTCTAGCAAACCCTCAATATTAGTTATTTTTGCATCGTTGTTACCAAAACACAGAAACACATTAGGGACAGAAAGGTTTCTTTTTTTTTTGTTTCTCGGCTGTTTGTCATAGTAGGGAACGCACCATGATGGGAGGAGTTCTGCTGGTGGCTGCTGGTGACAGCGGGACCTAGGAAGTGGCAGATTCATCACAGGGTGGCAGACAGGAAGCTGAGAGAACAGAACTGGAACCAGGGCAGCCCTAGTGACCTACTTCAGCCAAGATGCTTTGCCCACTTCCTAAAGGCTCCACAGCCTTTGATGTAGCCACAAGCTAAGTGCTAAGTGCTCAAAAACCAGCCTAGAGGGGACATTTTGGATCCAACCTACACCAGCTCATGTATGTTATTTTATTTTTTCCATCTCTCTGCTTAGCACTGCCAATGTGACACAAATTTCAGTCACCAGGGAAGACAGAGCCTCAGTTAAGGAATTACCTCCTTCACATTGGCCTCTGAGCATGTCACTGGAGCATTCCTTGACTAATGATTGATATGGGAGGGCCCAGACCAACATGGACAATGTCTGCCCAGGCAGGTGGTCCTGGGTTGTATAAGAAATCATGCTAAACAAACCACATGTAGCAAACCAGTAAGCAGCACTCCTCCATAGCCTCTGCTCAGTCACTGTCTCCAGGTTCCTACTTTGAACTTCTGTCCTGGCTTCACTTCCTAACAGACTATAACCTGTAAGCCAAACAAACCCTGTTCTTCCCCAAGTTGTTATTGTTGGTGTTTATCACAGCAACAGAAAACTAAAGTAGTACTTCATCCCATGGTGTGTGATGTTATTTATCATTGTGGTTTGGATTTGCTAGTTCCTAATGACCAGGGTTTCTGAGATCTTTTAGGTTATTTTTGACCATATGTGTATCTTCCTTGGAAAAATATCTGCCCAGGTGTCTCTCCTTTGTTCATTGGATTGTTTGTTTTTATTGGGCTGAAGAATTTTTTTAATCACTGTGGCTACAAGTTTCTTGCCCTACATGTTACAAGCAAATGTTTTCTCCAACTTTTAGTATTATCTGCATTATCTTAAGGGTGCCATTTGAAATACTAAATCATTCATTTCAATAAAGTACACTTTGTATGTTCATACTGTTGTTGCTTTGATCTTGTTTGTGAGGAAGCGAGATCAGGAGCTCAAGGTCAACCTTGGATAGACACAGAGCTCAAGACAATGTGAGACCATGTCAAAAAACATTGAAAAGAAAAAAAGAAACTATCACTTAAAAATAAGTGTGATGGGTGTATTCATTATTTTTCTGTTGCTATGACAGAATGTCATGACCAAGACAACTGTGAAAAGGTTTATTTGGGCTTGTGGTTCGAGCAGGATGAATCCATTAATGGAGAAGTAATATGACAGCAAGCAGCAGGCATTGTGCTGGGAGTTCCTATCTCAAACTGCAAGATGAAGAAGCAGAGAAAGTAGCTGGGAATGACCTCAGGTTTTAAACTCTTAAAGCCTGCCTCCAGTGACACACTCCTTCCAGCAAGGCCATCCCTCCTAAACCTCTCTCAATAGCGCCACCAACTAGGGACATAGCTCATGTATTAGGGGACATTCTCATTTAAACCACTACAGTAGCACAGTCTCAGAACTTAGGAATGAAAGACAGGAGGATCAGATGTTCAAGATCATGCTCAGCTATATATAGCAAGTAAGTTTAAGGCTGGCCTGAACTACATGAGACCCTGTCTCAGGAAAAAAAAAAAAAAAATGAAAAGGAAGAAATCTTTACTTAAGACTGAGCTATAATGTTGGCCTGAAAAACAAAGAACAACCCCAAGCCAAGGGGCCCAGGAGCAGCCTGAAATAGCCCCAAGGGGAAGCCTAGTGTTAGAAGGCAGATTTAGCAGGGTTGGCTACTGATAAACCCAAAAAGTACAGGAAGGAGAGAGATGACTAGGATAGTGAAGGATACTGTGGATGAGAGCCCTGCCCTTGGTGACTGAGAAGTCTGATAACCCTAAGCGTGGGATGGATGGTCCTCAGGAGCCAATGCTCCAAGGTAAGATTAACAACTGGAGAGATGTGGGAACTAAAGTTCCTATGGAAAGTTCCAGTGGAGCTCAGCCTCAGGCCTCCAGGGGAGCACATAATCCCTCCTCCAAAGGAACACAGCCTCAAATCTCCAAGGGGGCAGTTTCATTTAAGAGCAGAGCCGTGCCCCTCCAGTAGGGTTTAAAGCTGGATTTTGAAAATATGGAGACTGGAGCACTGTATAAATCTTAGTTCGGCCTTTGTTTCCTCCACTCTCAATATACTTGCAAGACACATCCCATTTATAAAATTAACCACCCCCGCCTTTGTCTTCCAAGTGCTCTGATTAAAGACCTGCTCCACCACACCTGGAAGGTTAGCAACTTAATTTTTATTTTATATGTATATAAACATTTGTCTTTGTGCTTATACACTGTGTGTATGCAATGTATAAACACAGTGCCCATGGAGATCAGGTTTGGATTTCATGAGATTTCACAGTTACAGATAGTTGTGAGCTTCCATGGAAGTGCTGGTATTTGAACCCAGATCCTCTGGAAGAGCAGCCAGCGCTCTTAACTTCTGCATCATCTCCCCAACCCCTACCCCAACTTCAATTTTAGAGAAGCAACAAAGAAGTCATTCAAATACTTCCTCCTGGGGCTGGTGGGATGACTCAGAGGTTAAGAGCACTTGCTGCTCTTTCAGAGGTCACAACCATCCATAATGAGATCTGGTGCCCTCTTCTGGTGTGTTGGCAGAATACTGTATACATAATACTGAATACATAATAAATCTTAGAAGAAAAACTTCTTTTTATATTTGCCACCTCTATCCTCTTGGTTTACCCTTCCCCTCCTCTTCCTTTACTTTTAGTCATATTTTGGCTTTTTTTCCTTCTTTGTTTAGAAAATTTTGGAGCTGGAAAGATAGCTCAGTAGTTAAAAGTATCTGCTGCTCTTTTAGAGGACCTGGATTCCGTTTTCAGTGCCCATATTGAGTGGCTCACAGCTGTCTGTAATTGTGGATCCAGGGGATCTCAGGCCTCTGTGAGAGTACCCATATGTGGGCACACTCAGACACACACATTTTCATAAATTAATAATAAAATAATTCTTAAAAAATAAAAAGGTTGCCGGGCGTTGGTGGCGCACGCCTTTAATCCCAGCACTTGGGAGGCAGAGGCAGGCAGATCTCTGTGAGTTCGAGACCAGCCTGGTCTACAAGAGCTAGTTCCAGGACAGCCTCCAAAGCCACAGAGAAACCCTGTCTCAAAATAAATAAATAAATAAATAAATAAAAATAAAAAGGTTTTTGTTGTTGTTTGAGACAAGGTCTCACTATATAGCTCAGAGTGGCCTGGAACTCACCTAGGTCCTCTACCTCCTAGAGCTGGGATTAAAGGCATGAACCACTACACCTTGCATTACTAAACTAAAATTTAAAACTAGAAACGAAATAGGGAACTTTACAACAGATAGGAGAAATGGATAAATCCCTACACACATAACTTACCAAAAATTAAATCAAGTTGTATATAAACACTTCAAGCAGATCTGTAACAAGCAATCAGACTGAAGAGTCTCCCAACCAAGGAGTGCCAGGATTGGAGAATTCCCTGCTGCATTACATCAGACTTGTAGCAGTGGTCATCAGGGCTCCTCAACACATCCCATGAAACAGGGCGCTGGGGAACAGCCAGAAGCTCTCTGTAAGTTAGTATTAGTCTACTGTCAAAAACAGATACAGTTGAAACGAAGGAAGGAAGGAAGGAAGGAAGGAAGGAAGGAAGGAAGGAAAAACTTGACAAATATTTCCCAAATAAACACAGAAACAAAAATTCTCAATGAACACTTGCAAACTCAATTCAATAGCACTTTCCAGATAACAGGGTCAAGTTGGTTTCATTCCAGGAATGCAAAGATGATTCAACATATGTACATGAGTAAATATAATGCATGGCTGGGAATATGGCTCAGATAGAAGGGTGCTCATCCAGTGTGCCCAAAACCCTGGTTTGATCCCAGGCACCCCATAACCAAGCATGGTAGTACATGCCCATATTCCCAGAATGCAGGATGTGGAGATAGGAAGATCACGTTTGAGGTCATCCTTGGCTGTATAGAAAGTTTGAGGCCAGCTTGGACTTCTTTTTTGTTTGTTTGTTTTTCCCATTAGCTGTGGAACCAGTCCTGGAACCCCAGCTGTAGACCAGGCTAGCCTGGAGTTCACAGAGATCCACCTGCCTCTGCCTCCCAAGTGCTGGGACTAAAGGCGTGCGCCACCACCACCCGGCCTCAGCCTGGGCTTCTTGAGACCATGTCGAAAGAAAGAAAGGAAGAAAGAAAGAAAGAAAGAAAGAAAGAAAGGGAGGGAGGGAGGAAGGAAGGGAGGAAGGAAGAAAGGAAAAAGAAGGAAAGAAATAAAGTCATACAGAATAGAATTGGAGACAGACTTTACATGACCATCTCAATAGATGCAGGACCTGGAAGCAAGAACTCAAGCGAAGACCATAGAGAAACACTGTTTTCTGGCTTGCTACCTCTGGCTTGCTCAGTTTCTTTTCTTTTACAGTCCGGGTACACCTGGCTAGGAATGGCACCACTCACAGTGGGCTTGGCCCTCTTACGTCAATGAGAATTTTTTAAAAGATTTTATTTATTTATTATGTATACAACATTCTGCTTCCATGTATATCTGCACATCAGAAGAGGGCACCAGATCTCATAACAGATGGTTGTGAGCCACCATGTGGTTGCTGGGAATTGAACTCAGGACCTTTGGAAGAGCAGTCGGTACTCTTAACCTCTGAGCCATCTATCCAGCCCGCCAATGAGAATTTAAAAAATTCCCCACAGATATACCCACAGGCCAATCTGATAGAGGGAATCCATCACTTGAGGTTCCTGCCTTGGCTTCTCTTGATAGAGTAAGCTAAATACACCCTTTCCTCCTCAAGTTGCTTTTGGTGAGTGTTTTATAACAGCAACCAAAACCAAACTAGAACACCATGTGTCAGGGATTAAAAGGATAAAAATAGAAAGGACAAAACCAAAGTATGCCCATTTACAGATCACATGACCCTACACTTAAAAGGCCCTACAGGGCAGACACTATAGCTCAGTTGTAGAACATTTGCCTAGCATGGATAAAGCCTTAAAGTCCATTCCTAGCACCATAAAACCAAAACAAAATAACCTTAAGAATCATTAAGAACCCCCTGAGAGCATTTAAACACTTTCAGCAAAGTGGCAGGATGCAAGGAAATCCTAGTCATAATCCCCTTAAAAAAAAAAAAAAAAACCTACCTAATAGATTGAGGCTGCAGTGGTTGTCACCTCTCCCAAGCATCCACCATCACCATGCCACAAAGACAAGAAGATGAAGAAATGCAAAAAGTTGGATAAGAAAGGAAGAAAAAGACCCAATAAACAAGTCCAGGGACTAAGCCAAAATGGAAGTGGCCCAAAGGCAAAGTGCCAGCCAAACTCAACAATGCAGTCCTGTTTGACAAAGCTACATGTGACAACCTCTACTTGGAAGTTCCCAACTCTAAGTTTGTTACTCGGCTGTGAGGTCTCTCTCTGGGAGACAGAAGCCCTTCAGAAGTTAATTAGTGAAGGACTCATCAAGCTGGTTTCAAAGCACAGAGCCCAGGAAATTTACACCTGTTCTGCTGAAGAAATGCAAGAACAGGTTCAGTCAAATGTGCATTTAAAAGTAATAAAACTCTATTTAAAACAAAAAACAAAAAACTTGTAATAAGCCTAGCCAAGGAGGTAAGGAACTTTTCATTGGAAACTTTAAAACACTTAAGAAATTGAAGAAGACACTAGGAGATGAAAAGACACCCCATGTTTGTAGATTGACAGAATAGTGTGAAAATGGTTATACTACCCAGATCAATACACATCAAAATATAACATTCTTGACCAAACTAGAAAAGCAAATCTTAAAACTCACAGAAGCATAGAAGGCCCTAACTAGACAAAGCAATCCTAAGCAGAAGCAATGCTGGAGGTACCACAGTACTTGATCTCAAATTGCGCTGCAGAGCCATAGTGACAAAACAAGCATGGTACAGGCACACACATACAAATGGAAACGTAGTCTAACAAAATGATAAAAGATCCAAAATAAAGCATCCAGGAATACAGCTCAGCTGGTAGACTGTTTGCCTAGTGTCTATGAGGCACAGGGTCCAACCCCCTGATGGGGGATGTCTTTCTACAATGCTGTGAATATATGTTTCTCTTATTGGTTGATGAATAAAGCTGTTTCAGTCAATGGACAAGCAAGATATAGCCACATGAGAAATCTATACCGGGATAGAGAAAGGTAGTAGGCAGAGTCAGGGAGATGCCATGTAGCTGCCAAGGAAGCAAGAGGTCCGGGCATTACTGGTAAGCCAAGACTAAGTGGAGATATACAGATTAATAGAAATGGGTTAATACTTAAGACAGAGCTATCCAGTAAGAAACCTAAGCCATTGGCCAACAATTTATAATTAATATAAACCTCTGAGTGTTTATTTGGGACTAAACAGCTGTAGGACCAGGCAGGACAAAAACTTCCATCTACAACCCCTGCCACTATATAAACTGGGTATGGTTACACATGGCTATAATTTCAACACTTAGTTGGTGAGGCAGAATTACCAAAAGTTCAAGATCTCCCAGTGTTATTTCTAGGCCAACTTGAATTACATAAAGGCATGGTGGTGCATGCCTTTAATCTCAGGCAGGCAGATCTCTGTGAGTTTAAGACAAGCCTGGTGTATGAGATCTTGTTCCAGGATAGGCTCCAAAGCTACACAGAGAAACCCTGTCTTAAAAAACAAAGACCCTTTCTAAACAATAACAAAATGAGCCAGAAAAAAACCAATGCAACTGTTGCCCAACAGCCACCAGACCTTTAATTTTTTTTACTCAGTGTGTGTGTGTGTGTGTGTGTGTGTGTGTGTGTGTGTGTGTGTGTGTGTGTGTGTGTGTGTGTTGAGGAGCTGGGGCATGTGTGTACCACAGTGCTTGTGTGGATAGCAGAGAACAAATCACTAGAGTTGGTTCTCCCACCATGTGCATTCTGGGAATCTACTCTCTAACTCAATTTGCCTTTTTATTTGTTTGATTTTTGTTTTGTTTTATTGTTGTTCTTTAGGATAAGGGTTGAGACAGGGTCTCTCTAAATAACCCTGGCTATCCTATAGCTTACTGTGTAGATCAGGCTGGCCTCAAACTCACAAAAATTCTTTTGCCTCAGTCTCTCAAGTGATGGGATTAAAGGCAAGAACTGCTATGCCCAGCCTTGCTTGCCTGATTTTCTAGCAAGCGCCTTTATCCACTTTGCATTTCACTGGCCCTGATTTTTTTTTTTTTTTTTTTTGAGACAGATCTCATGCAGTCCAAGCTGAAGCAGAACTTGCTGTGTGTAAGAAAGGATGGATGACCTTGTGGATGACCTTGAACTCCTGATCCTAGGGTCATAGGGTCACAGGCTTGCACCTGTTGCTGTTGGTTCTTTGCTTGTGTGACAGGGGACATTTATTACTCTGTACCACAGATTGCCTTGGAACTTGTTATGTAGAGGAGGCTGGCCTCAATCTTTTAGCAATCCTCCTGCCTCTGCCTCCCAAGTTTGTTTTTTGAGATAAGGTCTGATGGTTACTTTAAGGAAGGGAGGGAGGAAAGAATTAAAGTAAGCATCACACCTTGGAGAGAGAGATAGAGAAAGAGAGAGAGAGAGAGAGAGAGAGAGAGAGAGAGAGAGAGAGATCCTCATAGCAAAGGAAACCCTCAGAATGAAGTCGACAGAGGGCAGGAAAAGCTTTGCCAAGTAGAATCTAACAAGGTCTTAGTATCTGGACTCTATAAAGTACTTTAAACATTGAACACCCAAGGTGGGGAAATCATCCAGTTTCTATGAATAAAACAAATGTCTCAAAGAAGAAATACAAATGGCAATCAGTATATGGAAAAAGAGTTTAAATCCTTAGCCATCAAGGAAAATGCAAATTAAACCTACATGAAGATTCCATAGTGACTCAATCGGAGTGACTACAGTGAAGAAATACATGGCTGAGCACACAGCTCAGATGGCAGAGTGCTGACCTGGCACACACATAGCCCTTAGTTCCCTTCAGAGCAGTTTTTCTTAAGCCATAGCTTCAGCATGAGATAGTGGTTATATCTTTTAGAAAAGCCAGTTTGGGTGTTTTTGTTTAATTTCTTTAGACTGATTCATCAATACTCCAAAGTTACTGACTCAAACATATCAGCCTCTAATTTGTTCCTTTTGAGACAAGGTCTCTCATTGTGTATCCAACTATCCTAGAATTCATAATGTGTGGTGGATTGGTTTTGAACTCACAGAGTTCCACCTGCCTCTGCCAAGTGCTGAGATTAAAAGCTTGTGTCATCACATCCAGCCAGACATTAATTCTTATTAGTTCTTACACAGAATAGACAAGGTCAAACATAGTATCTGTGGGGTTCAAATAGTAAGGAAAGAAAAGAGTTGGAGAGCTAGGTTTCTTTTGTTCATTCATTCATTCACAAATACCTACGGAGGACGTCATGTAATGAGCCTATTGCTTTTACTAGGTGCTGAAGAGGCACAAGCAAAAAAACAAAAAACAAACCAAAAAAAAAAAAAAACACTTTTAAAGGGCTGGAGAGATGACTCAGCAGTTAAGAGCAATGGCTGCTCTTGCAGAGGACCTGAGTTCAGTTCCCAGCACCCACATGGAGGCTCACAACTGTTTATAATTTCAGTTCAGGGGATCCAATGCCCTCTTCTGGGCATCTTGGGCACCAAGCATCCAAGTGCTAAACAGCAGGCAAAATGCTCATATACATAAAGTACATTTTAAAACAGATTTAATAAAACCACAATCATCATGAAAATATAATTATTGCAATGTACAATTTTATGAAAAAATTAAAGTACATGTTAGTCTTTGAATACCTACTCCAGTGTTTTCTAGAACTCCATTTCTTAAATATTCTTCTAATTAAAAAAAATCTCCAAATATTTTAATAATACTTGGATTTATGTTTAATTTCTTTTTTCTAGTTTTTTTTTTTTTTTTTTTTTTTTTTTTTGGTTTTTCGAGACAGGGTTTCTCTGTGTAGCTTTGGAGCCTATCCTGGCACTCGCTCTGGAGACCAGGCTGGCCTCGAACTCACAGAGATCTGCCTGCCTCTGCCTCCCAAGTGCTGGGATTAAAGGCGTGCCCCACCACCGACTGGCTTAAAATTATTTTTAAAATAGGACTAGAGATATGATTCAATGATTGAGGGCACATATACACAATGCTCTTCCAGGGTTCCATTCCCAGCACCCACATCTGGTGGTTCAAACCACCTGAAACTCCCGCTCCAAGGGGGTTCCAACTCCATTTTGCACTCAGAACTCACACACACACACATAATTAAATAACAAAAAATTAATTATGTTAAAACAACACCAGAATAAATTAACAAATTAAATAATTGCCCATAGTGACAGGGGTACCACTTAGGGGTACAGTATATACTTAGGAAGAGGAAGGCCCTGGGTTTATCCTGAACACCCAAGCAACAACCTCAACAAAATCACAGTGCCTATCACAATATCGAAAGAAATCATGAAGATTATAAATACTGAGTTCAGGCTAGGGATGTAACTCAGTGGTGGGGGGCTCACCTCCACCGTACCTTGGAGTTGATCCTTAGCACTGAGAAACAGAAACAAAACTATTAGAATTACAAGGGAGAGCACATACCCTGTTCCATGTATCTCATGGGAGCTACTCTTTTGAGAAGGGCATCGAGGGTTAACACAGACATTAAACAGCACATGAACAACTCCAGGAGTGGAGAAGCTGCTAAAGAGAAGGTGCCAGTGCTGAGCTGAGGCTTTATCACAGACAAAGACAGACAGCACTTGGGGTCATCAGTGGTCAGCTAGTATGAGGCTCTGGTCTGGTATGTGTCTGTCCTCACGCATATTATCTTCGTGAGAAAGAAATGTGCAAGACAACAAGGGCTGCCTCTGCCTTTTTATCTCCTTTGGTATTTGGTACACTGGGCTGTGTACCTGGCTATTTAATAAATAGTTTAATGCAAGTCAAGAGATACAGTTAGATTCAGAAATGATTTTTTTCTTGAAGAATGATATTCATGTGGAATATCGTGTATCATGTGTGCTTGGTGGATTGTCACAAAGTCAATGAACCCTCTCCCCAGGCCTGCTGGCACAGGTTTGCAGTCCCCATTGCTCAGAAGGCTGAAGCAGAAGGATGTAAACTTCAAAGCCATTCCATCAGGCATACACAGTGAGTTCAGTGACAGTCTGGGTACTTTAGAATCTCTCTCTCAAAACAAAAACAGAAAGAGCTGGGGGTATAGCTTGAGGGTGAGGTCCTTATCCATTCTCTGAGGGGTCCTAAGTTCAAAATCTAGTGCCAAAAAAATCCCCGCAAAAGGCAAAGAACTGGTAAAGCAATTTTAATCCTTTGTTCTTTTGTTTTGTTATCCTTATTGTTTAAGATTTGGGGTTGCTGGGCGTTGGTGGCGCTCGCCTTTAATCCTAGCACTCAGGAGGCAGAGGCAGGAGGATCTCTGTGAGTTTGAGGCCAGCCTAGTCTCCAGAGTGAGTGCCAGGATAGGCTCCAAAGCTACACAGACACCTCAACTGTAATGCTGACAGCCTTCAGCTTCTAATTCCCCGGCCTCCCCCTCCGAAGTGATGGGATTACAGGCATGAAACATCATTCCTGCTTATGGCATACTGGGTTCCAGTCCAGGCCCTCGTGCAGGCTGCACAAGCACTCTAACTGAGTCACACCCTCAGCCCAATCCTTTGTAAACTATTTGCAGGGCCCAAGGTCATTCACTCATTCACCCTAAATGAAATAAGCACACCGTCTGTGTACTGCACAGTATTATCATGTGCATATGAAAGATGTGTGTGTGTGTGAGAGAGAGAGAGAGAGAGAGAGAGAGAGAGAGAGAGAGAGAGAGAGAGAATGAGAATAAAAAGTCCAAACAGGAGCTGGATGTGACATGGTGGTTCACATGAGTAATCTCAGCACCTGGGATGCTAAGGCAGAAGGATAGCTGTGAGTTCAAGGGCATCCTAAGCTATATTATGTGTTCCAGAGAAAAGGCTCAGTGGTAAGATCATTGACTGCTCTTACAAAAGACCTGGGTTCAGATCCCAGCACCCACACAGTAGGTCACAACCACCTACAACTAAAGTTCCAGGGGCCTGATGCTCCTTCCTGCCTCCCCACACCCTCCCAACTTTGTGTCCAATTTTAATTTTTTTAAACAATCTACAGAGTTCAATGTATGCAGCCCATATATTCATAGTTGTGGGGTTATCCACCAAAGTGAGGTCTACCTATGAGGGTTCATACTCTTAAAGAAAACTAAATTCCTAACCAAGAAGTTATCAATGGTGAAGAGTGGGGGGTTCTGAACTTCTAAACTAATTCCCTCTCCCAAGAAGTTATCAGTGGTGAAGAGTGGGTGTTTCTGAGCCTCTTTCCCCTTCCAAGCTAGGGTGTGGGCTGGCTTGGTCTTGTACTGGTCCTGTGATGGCTGCTGTGGGTTCATGAGCACAGTTCATGTTCAAAAGCTGCTGTTTTGCAAGGTCCTCCCCGGCCTCTGGCTCTTACAATCTTTGTACACCTCTTCTGCAGTATCCCTGAGTCGTGTGGGGCAGGGGTGACGTAGATGTCCCATTTGTGACTGAGCATTCTATGATCACTTATTCTCTGCCTTCTGACAGTTGTGAGTTTCTGTGCAAAGACCTTCTCTGATGCAGTCCAGAATCTATGCTGCTTTGTGGGTAGAGAGATAAGAACTTAGAAGAGCTTGGTGATGTCAGTTTATCAAAATAATAGTAGTAGCTTCACCTCCTGTGTCCGTGAGCTCCCCAACCATGGTTCTTGACCAAATTTACAATATCAGGCATGCATTTTCCTGCTATGAAGTGGCCCTTAAGCCCAATTAGAAAGCAATTGGTTACCCCATAACATTCATATCACTATTATACCTATGGTCATATCTTGCCACATTGGTCATTATTTGTAGTTCACAGGGTTACACCCAGGTTTGGCTGTTAATTATCTTTCTCCTCAGCAGCCCACGTAGCACCTTTGGGTGCTATGAAAGCTAGCCAGTAGCTTCCTGGTCAGTACCAACTTGATTTCTCCATGTTTTGTGACTTGGTATACTTCTTAACCTCTGTAAAAATTACAACAGAGCCAGGCTGTAGTGGCACAGGCCTTTCGTCCCAGCACTTGGGAAGCAGAGGCAGGTGGATCTGAAGGGACCAGCTTCCATTTCAGCAGCCATAACAGCTGAACACACGTTTGTCTGACCTTGTCTTAGTCACTAAGAGGTCAGACGCCTGCCTCATGGCAAGGAACCAATCAGAAGTTAGCTGGTGGTGCTATGCTTTACGGCTCTGGGTATGCTTTTCGGACAAGTGCACAGCAATGGCACACAGAGCATAGCAACCACCCTGGGAGGGCCTATGGGCCATAACAACCAGTTGGCCAATCAACACAGGGCAAGCCCTCCAAGCCTGGAGGCACACCAATCCTGAGCCTGTGCATACCCCTAGTCACTCCCCTAGACACGGCTGCCCTACAAGATCTCTCTGCAGCCGGTTTGAGCTGTCTTTGCTAGCCATCCACCATGGCGGGTGGATGAAAGACCCAAGCTAACATGGGGTTAGCTCGTTAAACAACAATAAAGCCTCATGCTTTTTGCAGCAAGTTTTCGAGTCTGCCTGGTGATTGGGGTGACCTCGGTCCTGGGACCCCGGAGGCCTGAGATTTCCGGGGGTCTAACATTTGGGGGCTCATCCAGGATTTGCGACCACCCCTCACCTGAGTGGATTTGATCTTGGAGGTAGGATGATTTGAGATCCCAACTTATATGTTCAATGTTATGTCCATGTTTGCTTGTTATGTCTCTTGCTGTTTTGTTGGTTTGGTGCCATGACGTGAATTTGATCTGGGCCTGCGCAGGACTTGTATTTGGACTTGTATTTGGATTTGTAATTTGGAGTTCAGGGGGAGACAGACGTGTTTCAAGACTCTGAAGTCCCGCCTTGGACAAAAGTCCGAGGGTCTTTTGATTTGGACCATAGGGAAAGCAGACGTGTTCTGGGAACCCTTGGTTCTGCCGTGGAAGAAAGTCCAAGGGTTGTTTGTAAGTTTGGTTTGGGGCACCATTCCTCTGCCAAGCGGTTTGTCCTGTCTGATGTCCGTCCTGTTTTTGCTGTTTGAGTCTGTCTCTGTACTAACCACCCCATCCCTGGATTCCATCTCAACTGTGATCGGCAGATGTGCCCGGAGGATCACAGACTGCTGCCCTGAGGACACCCAGGAGGTACAAACGGAGGCCAAGGGCACTTGGCCCCTCCTCAGTTAGCGGCGATTGTAGCCGCCTGGTTCTGCCACCCGTCTTCCCAGCGACATTGCCTTATAAGCGGCGCGGGCAGATTGGGTTGGCATCTGTTTTTTTCTGTCTATTCTGTCTCTGTGTTTTCATCGTTGGTTTTCAATTCAGGATTCGCCATGACACCCCCTTTCATTGAGTCATGTGGCGCCACACTAAGTAACTTTCTTTTCCAGTCTTTGTTTCTGTACAGTTTCTGTAAGGCTTCGAGGGTTGGAACGGGCTGGGTGACTGAGCAGGTTTGTTATCTGTGTTATCTGATGTGTTGCGACCGAGTCCCCTGAGGCTGCTACTCTGAACTCCAACCACTGCTGCAGCCCTCACAGCTGAGTCTGGCCAATGTGAGTCTGTTTTTCTATCTTCACCTGCTGGTCTATGAGGCATTCGAAGTGGGGCTGTCTCTGCCCCAACTTCCATCCTTCCATGGGTCCTGGCTTGCGGCAGGAGTTTCCCTGCTCTGAGGGAACATGGCTGCAAGGCCACCATCTGCCTGGCTGCCCGGCCTTCTCTGTGCTCCACACACATGGTATGCAGGGGGACCTCGGGGGTGTTTTTCCCATCCCTGCATTGGCCGAGGGTCTGGGATTACCAGCAGCACCCTGCCCCAGATCTCTTCCCTGAGCACATGGAGCTCGGGCGGGTGAACTATCTTGTCTGATTTGGGTGTTGTAAAAAACGGCCTTAAAATTATTAAAAACTATAAAAGGGACTTTGATAAGAATTTTTATGTTAACTGAGAAATGAGAGAGAATGTACTAAAGCAATAAAGAGAGAAAGGGAAAGAGAAATTTGTCTAAGAATGTCTAAGAAAATCAGAGGAAAGTTATAGAGGGTTAAAGCAAGTCGTAGAAGGTCAGAGAAAAGGTTGTTAAAAGAGAAAACTATAAACTGTTTGCTATGGTTTCTCATGTCTACAAATAGTAAATTTTAAAAATTGGTAATATAAGTTAAAATTTTAACCATTTTAAATTAATTCTGTTTAAAAAGTCCTGTTTATTTCTCAAGTAAATCATGTATATGTATACTTGTTTTAAAATGTTCTGTTTCCTGGCATAACCTAAGTTCTCTTACAAGCATGTAGCTAAAACAAATGGTGAGGGTCACCGCCATTTTGTAGCCAGCCACATGGCACAAAATGACTGGTAGCCATTTTGCTAAAGTTAAAAAAGATACCTAAACCGCCATCTTGACTAAAGATGACTGCATGGAAATTAGAGGTACCATCTTAGAAACAAGTTTTTCAGTTAAGATTTAAATTGTTAATGCTTCTATATATTACAGAAAGACACCAAGGGAATTTAAATTTCTTTTTAAAACCAGTTTTTTTTAAATGTTTGTTTTTTATTAATGTTTGTACTTAAAGAGCTTCAATTTAGAATTATTTTTAAGCAAGCCTGACAATGTAAAGTTCTTGTTTTATAAAAGATGCTAATCCATTATAAAATGTTACAGTTTATGTTTTCAGAAGTTAAGTTTAGGACGTTGGTGGCACATGCCTTTAATCCCACCACTTGGAGGCAGAGGTGGGTGGATCTTTATGAGTTCAAGGCCAGCCTGGTCGGCAGAACGAATTTCAGGACAGGCTCCAAACTCACAGGAAAACCCTGTCTCAGAAAGAAGTTTAAGCAAAGCAGCTAAAATATGTACATGTAGCTACTGTTTAAGGACTATAAGGTAACTCTATGCAGTTTAAATTCAGCTGTGCTAAGTTTCAAATATTTTACTAAGTTAAAACCAGTTACAGTCAGGCTGAAAATTAATTACAGAATAAGACCTTACCTAGCCACCTGTATGCTTCTTGTGTGCTTAAGGCAAGTGACTAAAACAGACAGACAGACCTCTAATGCTTCAGAGACCTGCAGAATATGACATTTAAATTGTTATCTTTAAAGTTTATAATGTCAGACAGACTGCCAGATCCTGACAGTGACCAAAGTCTCCAAAGAAGATTATGAGGAACCCCAGTTCCTGCACCTGGACCAGTGAGCAAGATGCTCAGATGTGATACCTGCTGCCTGCCAGGACCTGGCCGAGACTGTGGACAAAGCTGCTAGACACTGGAAAATTGATTGCACCCCCTTTGCCTAGACAAAACAAGGTCAGTCTTTTCCATGTCCCTCTTCCACAGAGAGAAAAAACAAAACAACAACAACAACAACAACAAAAAACCTCTCACCTTATAGGCCGGGCGAAGATTGCTGTTCTTTGAGACATCTGCCTCCAGCGGTAATGGAGAAACTTGGGTATGACTAACTGTATATGGACAGGCTTCTAACTGGCTTCTGTCACTTTTTAGTAGATTTGGATAAAATATACCCTTCTCAGATCTCTGAAATATTAATGGTTGTCAGCTTGACAGCATCAGACAGTCCGATCCACTATAGGCTATAGTCAGCATGTTAGCTGATAAAGCAATGATTACCTACTATTTAGTCACAAGTTCAAGGTTTTTAAGTTTATTTTGGTTGTCATCTAAGTATAAACTTAAAAGGCTTTTCATCAGGCCAAAGGCACCTCTGTCCAAACCTGGCTCTCTGGACAGAAGAAAAATGTACAGGCTTCTAGCCCAAACCTGTAGTTATAAATTATAAATATGTTCCTGCTGTTTGAACAGATATCCAGATATCTGCTTTTTCTGCACTGTGGGCTTCAGTAAATAAGTTTTAACTTCTGTTCTTAGTTTAAACATGTCTTAAACAGGTTTCTGCTTCTGGCAGACACATCTGAGTATCAGTTGCTGACTACAGGCTGTTCTAAGTAGACTGTGAGCCCTGAACTTGCTGTGGATGTGAACCAGTCCAGCTGATGTGGACACCCCCTGTCTCTGCAACAGAGTCTTCCAACAGCCCCTGATGGATTCCCCATTGCCTAAATTCCTTTTTTTGCTTTTGACTAGCATTTCAACCTTCTGGGGTCCCTAACTTCATCCCAAAGTCAGCAGGAAGTAGCATGGGAAAGAATTCGCCACCCATTTTCCCTGGTTAAAATGTTAAGTCAGAAGGAACTCCCTTGCATGGGGGATGCCAATATCTCTCACTCCCTGATGGGGACAAGGGAGAGACAGCAATTCTATGATTGGAATTTCCAAAAAAGAAAATGGGGGAATGAAGGGACCAGCTCCCATTTCAGCAGCCATAACAGCTGAACACCTTGTCTTAGTCATTAAGAGGTCAGACGCCTGCCTTGTGGCAAGGAACCAATCAGAAGTTAGCTGGTGGTGCTATGCTTTACGGCTCTAGGTATGCTTTTCGGACAAGTGCACAGCAATGGCACACAGAGCATAGCAACCACCCTGGGAGGGCCTATGGGCCATAACAACCAATTGGCCAATCAACACAGGGCAAGCCCTCCAAGCCTGGAGGCACACCAATCCTGAGCCTGTGCATACCCCTAGTCACTCCCCTAGACACGGCTTCCCTACAAGATCTCTCTGCAGCCGGTTTGAGTTGTCTTTGCTAGCCATCCTCCAAGGCGGGTGGGTGAAAGACCGGAGCTAACATGGGGTTAGCTCGTTAAACAACAATAAAGCCTCATGCTGTTTGCAGCAAGTTTTCGAGTCTGCCTGGTGATTGGGGTGACCTTGGTCCTGGGCTGGGACCCCAGAGGCCTGAGTTTTCTGGGGGTCTAACAGATCTCAGTGAGTTTGAGGCCAGCCTGGTCTACAAAGTGAGTTCCAGAACAGACAGTACTGCTACACAGAGAAACCGTGTCTGGAAAAACAAAACAACAACAAAAATTACAACAGAAAAGAAAGAGAAGAAAACAGAAAGAGAGAGAGAGAGAGAGAGAGAGAGAGAGAGAGAGAGAGAGAGAGAGAGAGACAAGAAGAACAGCTGAGATGGAGATCCCCCTAACTTCCCCCTACCCTGCCAAAATTGTATTCCGAACTCTTCAGCTGTAACTTAGTCTTTCCTCTGTGGGACTATTAGGACTACTTTTCAATATAAAAGAGAATTTCTCAAACTTCACAGATTAGGGGAACCAAAAAGTTAGAAATATTGATCAGTGTTTTACTTTATTTTTTAAAAGATTTATTTTTGCTGTTTTTAATTATGCACTTAATGTGTGTTCATATTGTGGGTCTGTACAAATGACTGAAGAGCTGGAAGCCAGAAGTATCAGCTCCCCTTAGAGCTTGGCTTACAGGACGTTGTGAGCCACCTGACACACGTTAACAGTCAAACATGGGTTGTCTCAAAGAGCAGAACCGTGTCTCCAACCCCTGGCTAGTATGCTAAATTAAAATCTCAAGTAGTTTTTGATAATAAGCAATTACCTATTTTGAATATCATTGCCCAAGACAAAGAAAACAAAATCAATTTGCATATTACTATTAAAAAAACACTGACTTTTTTTTCTGACATTCATTTTTTCTTTCTACTGTTCTTGTCTCACTCCTGTTTGGTGTTTGCCTTCCTGTATCTTCCTCCAGTGTTGAATCCCTTCCTCTTCCTCCTTGGAACATGGGGAGTATGCGTGTACATGGGTGTCCTTAGTGTGTGTCCTCTGCTTTTAATGACTTCTTTTACCCATGTGTTTTTTCTTTTCTTTTTTTAGATAGGCTTAAACCCCTATAGCTTCTTATCCCATCCCCCTCAAAGAATTGAGTGGGCAGACAATACATAGTACAGAGGGGAAGTACTTACTTGTCAACTCAGGATTAACAACCTTCAATTGGATAAAACAACGCAAAACAGATTGCCAAGAAGGACTGAATGAATCCTAGGTAGCAGTGGCTGTTGGCTGAGCGCCACTGCAGCTCTGAGAGCTCACAGAGCCCTTCCAGGTGCCAGCCAAGAGCAGTCTCTCATGTAGCAAGTCTGCAGGTCTCCTACAGGAGTCACAGGTCTGGGAGGCTGGAAGAATAAATTCCTCAGCTGGGACCATGGTGGCCCTCCTCTTTAATCCCAGCACTTGGGAGGCAGAGGCAAGTGGGTCTCTTGTGAGTTTGAGGCCAACCTGGTTTACAGAGTGAGCTCCAGGACAGCCAGGGCTACACAGAGAAAACCTGAAACCCTGTCTCACGAGAAGGGGGAGGAAGGGGAAGAGGAGAAGGAGGAGGAGGAGGAGGAGGAGGAGGAGGAGGAGGAGGAAACAAATTCCTCTCAGTAGCCAAAATACAGGCAAGAATGGGGTCCCCTCCACCCAACCCCACTCTCACCTGAAGCCACTGGTTGGGTCCTGGAAGCTCCCTGATGGGGCAGAAGCAACAGGAACTTAAAATGTCTGGTGAGACTGTCTTGGTCAAATCTCAAAACAGCCAGTCTTCCCCAGTGAGGAAGCCAGCTTAGAGACAGACCCTGTAATCTTCAGGATTCTTCCCTGAAAAAGACCAGTAGCCTCTAGGGCAGGCTCTCGAGGGTGGCCCATTTTCTTCCTTTAACATTTTCTAGATCTTTGAGACAGTCTTTATTATACAGCACGAGCAGGCCTCAAACTTCTTAATTTTAATTTAAAACTGTTTTGTCAAGACACTGTTCTTAACTACTGAGCCATCACACTAGCCAGGGGGAGAAACTTATTTTAAAATAGTCTCTTAGCTGAGATATGTGATGGTGCAGACCTGTACTCTGGAGGCAGTAACAGGTGGCTCTCCATGAATTGGAGGCTGGCCTGGTTTACATACTGTCTTACTCTGGGTTTTTATTGCTATGAAGAGACATCATGACCACAGCAACTCTTTTTTTGTTTGTTTGGTTTTTTGTTTTTGTTTTTGTTTTTGTTTTTTTTTCGAGACAGCGTTTCTCTGTGTAGCTTTGGAGCCTATCCTGGCACTCGCTCTGGAGACCAGGCTGGCCTTGAACTCACAGAGATCCGCCTGCCTCTGCCTCCCAAGTGCGCCACCAACGCCCAGCTCACAGCAACTCTTATAAAGAAAACATTTAATTGGGGCTCACTGACAGTTTCAGGGGTTCAGCCCATTATCATCACGATGGAGAACACGGTGTGCAGGCAGACACGGTGCTGGAGGAGTAGCCGAGAGCCTTACATCTTACAGGCAACAGGAAGTCAACAGAAACACTGGATGGTACCCTGAGCATAGGAAACCTCAAAACCCACCCCCACAGTGACACACTTCTTCCAACAAGGCCATGCTCACTCCAACAAAGCCACATCTCCTAATAGTGCCACTCCCTCTGAGATTATGGGGGGGGGCAATTACATTCAAACCACCACCCATACTGTCTCAAAAAAACAAGAAAAAAGTAGGCTATTAGTGCAGAATCTTTTAAATTTAAAACAAACTTTCAATTTTAATGTTGCATTTTAAGCGCTGAGAACTATTTACTCTTTTTGACATATTTTATTAGGAATAGTTTAATTTTTCACTGTGTTTTATTTCCCTCCATAAGATTTAGGATATGTTTGCTCAATTTGTAGACAGGTGATCTGAAAAGCACCTTCCTTTCCTCAGGGTATCTGATGAGCCCCATGATGTAAATCAGCAACACCAGGAGCATCCCTCCCTTTCCCCTCCACTCCCCACCCCTTCTCAGGTGCTTTCTGTTTGCTTGTCCATTTGCTTGGGTTGCCATTAGCAGGCTTCTGAGGCAGCAGGCAATCCTGTGGGGTGCTTGCACCATACCTGGTAGACATTCTGCCAAAACCCCACTGTGTTCCCGTCTGTTAGATTTCAACTTACCTTCAGGATGAAGGAAAAATTTAACAGCTCAGAATTTTCTGGAAGGACCACCCCTATTTTGTTAATGTAACAGAAGGAAATGAACTTCTTGTTTGTCTTTGTAGTTACTCAAACAGAGAAGGATATTAATGTCATCATTTTAACCCTAAACTTTATTATACTTAATGTTTGGAGCCAACCAGTCAATAAAGGAAGGAAAGAAAAATGAGAGGGTTAGTAACTGCTTTCAGCTGCAGGAGGCTGGGCCTGTGCTGAAAACCACACAGGCTGCAGAGTCAAATTGTCAGCAATATGTGTACATGGTGGTGATGGCGGGGGGGGGGGGGGGGGGGAGGGAGGGGAGGAGGAACAGGACTCACGGCTTCATGTGCTGTATTTCTTCAGCCTTTGGAATTCCCTTAAGCCTTCAGGGACCTCCACTCAGGTAAAGCTGAATCCTTGGAGTCACCACAGAAAGGAATTTCAGGTTAAGCCACTCTAAAACACAGGAAGTTTACTAAAGGATAGTTATGTTTTGCTTTGTGTTTTGTGTTTTGTTTTTGTTTTTGGAGACAGGGTTTCTCGGTGTAACGGTCCTGGCTGCCCTGGATCACACTTTGTAGACGAGGCTGTCCTTAAACTCACAGAGTTTAAGGATTGCTAAGGAGTTTAAATAAGAGCACAGGCTAACTCCTGAGGGGCACCTGACAGGCTGACAAACTCCTAAGACAAAACTCTGGGTGTAAAGGCAGGAAGTTAGGGTACCATCACTGCTTGCCTCTGCCCCCCAAGTGCCAGGATTAAAGGCATGTGCCACCACTGCCTGACCCAGAATTATTTCTAAATAAGTTGATACTAACTGAGCAGGTACTTTCCTATTGCCGGGCTCTAAGGACAGTTTCAAAGGCTGGGGAAATCTCAGCAGGTAATGTGCTTGCTGCCCAAAGGGGAGGACTGACCCCGGATCACTAGAACCCTGTCAAGCCAGGTGTAGTAGGATGGGTTTGTAACCCCAGCACTCCTACAGTAAGAAGGGAGGCAGCTGCAGGAGAATCTTGGAAGGACCTGGGCAGCAAGCTTGGACTGCCCAGCAGTGAACAGGAAACCTTGGTGAAGGTGAAGGCTGACACTGAAGGTTGTCCTCTGACCTCCATACTCTTTCAATTCACCACCAGCATGCCCACAGATGAGCGCACGTGTATACACACACACACACACACACACACACACACACACACAGAGAGAGAGAGAGAGAGAGAGAGAGAGAGAGAGAGAGAGAGAAAGAGAGAGAGAGGGAGAAAGAGAGAGAGAGAGGAGAGGAGAGAGAAAAGATAGATTTCAAGACAATTACTTAGACTTTAAGCTTGGAGTTTATAGAAAGAGGGGCGCCCAGGGAAAGATCTGGCACTCCTGCCAGTGTGGGCATGGCCCCGAAAAGGGGCGCCTCACCTCCCTGTCTTTTCTATAGCCATAGACACTCTAGTGCTTTCCGAAGTTATCGTCAAAGGATTGCTAAGGAGTTTAAATAAGAGCACAGGCTAACTCCTGAGGGGCACCTGACAGGCTGACAAACTCCTAAGACAAAACTCTGGGTGTAAAGGCAGGAAGTTAGGGTACCATCACTGTAACTAAACAAATAGTCCTGTTGTGAGCATCTGGAAGAGGGGTCCGGAGCAATGCAGGGTGTCACACATTCTATCTTCCTTATTGTGTTTTTAACATTCTTACTCGAAAATGCTTCTACATAAAAAAAATAATCTTTCTTCTTTCTTTTTTTTTTTTTTTTTTTTTTTGAGACAGTGTTTCTCTGTGTAGTCCTGGCTGCCCTGGAATTTGCTCTGTAGACCATGATGGTCTTGAACTCCCGGAGATTCACCTGCTTCTGCCACCTGATTGCTGGGATAAAGGCATGCACCACCACTACCTGGAAAAGAAATAGTCTTTATTGGCAACCTTCACAGCAAATGTTAGTTGGGCTGAAATCCTTGATTCTCAGTTGGCGGAGGCTTCAACCAGACTCCAGAGTCTGGGGTCACCTTTTACACTCTTCATGTCCTTACTTTCCCTGCCATCCTGTCTTGCCTCAAAACCACCACCAAAAAGAACCTCCGAGCCAGTGGGTAAAGATATTTCCATGGAAGCCTGAAGGGTGAGATTGAGTGCCAGAATCATAAGCAATGCAAAGGCAGAGAAGGCAAAAGAGGGAGAAGGCTCAAGTGAAGGCCTAACATGAAAATCAAAAGGGCGTTAGTGGGCAGCCGAGCCACCCACCCCACCAGCCACTTAGGTCTGCAAGCTTCTTTCAGTTTCTCTGTATTTCAAAAGAAATTACGAACCAGTAGAAAGAAAATTGGCTTATTTATTGTTTGGGCAGCACTGGGGAGATACAAACCTCAGATTTTTTGGTCTTTCTAGAAGAAACAAAATGGTTTTTTGTTTTGTTTGTTTTTTGTTCTAGAAACAAAATGAAATAAAACAGGGGCTGAGGACTGAACTCAGGCAGTGAGCACAGTAGGCACCATGGGCAGGTGACTCCAGCTGTGAGATCTCCAGCCCTCTGCATTTGATCCTGGAGGCAGAGTTCAGCCTATTCTCTCCTCTGACTTGGGATTCTTAGGACAATTTTAATTTTTTAGGGTCTGTTATTTACCCTGGTTTCAGCTACTCTTTAATAGACTTTGGGTTTTTCTTTATCTTCTGGGTGCACAAAACTGTACAACAAAATCCTTTCTGGTTTCCTTTTGAATGCTTTCATTCCAATAAAAATCTTCTGGTGGGGTTTCTTTTCCTTTATTTGAGACAGGGTCTCACATGTAGCCTTGGCTGGCCGGGAACTTACTATATAAAACAGGCTGGCCTTGAAATCATAGAGACACTCTCCCCACCCCCACCCCCACCTTCCACCCTGGTCTTTGGCACCTGATTGCAGGTTGTAGTCCCTCCCCAAACACACGCAGTATCTCATGGTCCAGCCTGGCCTCAAACTCTAAATCTTTTCTATCTCCTGAGTGATGGAACTCAGGCAAACATCACCATGTCCTGCTGATGGAGTGGTTCTGTCAGGAGGGAGGGAAGGGGGAAGGAGGGAGGGAGAGAGGGAAGAAAGCAAGAAGGAGGAAGGAAATAAGGGGGAGGCTCTCCCTGAGCTAAATGGAGAATGTTACTTTCTTACTGTAACACGTTTATTTTACAAGTGCAACAGTGCCATCTAGTGGAGAATATAGCTCAGTACACTACCAATCACATGACGTCAACATTTGTCAGGGGGAAAAAAGTGCCCCTTAATAAATTCGTGTTTTTCCTAAATACAAGCCAGTGCTACATTAGAAATGCTGCTGACAACTGTGTGTGTGTCACAGATCTAGGGCTGTAGGTGGAGCTGTTCAGTGGGTCTCAGGTGATATCTGGCATTCATTTAGCCAAGCAAGAAACTTGTTCTTAGCCTCCTTTCTTGTATCTACCTAAGCCTCTGGTGAATTGTGAGTGGGTTTTGGGTATTTGTTTGCACTGTAGAGACAGGTCTTACGCTATATCTCTGTCTGATCTGGAGCCCGCTATATAGCCCAGGGCAGTTCTCCCTCAGCCTCCTGGACTCTGCGATTACAGGTGTTTACCATCAGTTTTGATAAAGTGTTTTGACAGTAACAGTACACACAATGGATGGGCTCTTATCGTACTCCTTAAAGATTCTTGGACATAATAGTAACTATACTAACAGATAAACTGGATGGGCTCTTATCGTACTCCTTAAAGATTCTTGGACATAATAGTAACTATACTAACAGATAAACAAACAAAGCCCTTTCGTAAGTTCTAAATGGTTTTTTGTTGTCTTTCAAGTTTGGTCTTGCTCAGAAGTCCTAGGGAATTACCCCACCCTTCCGTAGAAGAATGGCTGCTTCCAATATCTGAAAGAACCCTAATGACTAAGTAAGATTCCTGTCTGTTCAGAAGTGCTGGGGCTGGAACACGGGGCCTTGTGCACCCTAGGCAAACACTTCACCAATGGAGACACACCCCAAACCTGGTTTGTCATTCTTGAGACGGGTTCTCATTCTGTAGCACATGCTACTCTCAACCTCTTGATCCTCCAGCCTGAGTGCTGGGTTACAGGCAGGCATTTCCTGTTAGAGAGAGAAAGACTGTCCCAAGGCTAAAGAGTGTTATTGTACAGATTGAGGAACAAAGCCATGATTACTTTTTTTTTTGCAGATTTTTTTATTTGAATTAGAAACAATATTATTTTACATGTCAATCCCAGTTCCCTCTCCCTCCTCTCCTCCCCTACCACCACCCCCCAACTAAAACCCTACCTATCATATATCCTTTCTGCTCCCCCAGGAGGGTGAGGCCTTCCATAGAGTGTCATCAGAGTCTATCATATCCTTTGGGATAGGGCCTAGGCCCACCCCCATGTGTCTTGGCTCAGGGAATATCCCTCTATGTGGAATGGGCTCCCAAAGTCCACACCTATACTAGGGATAAGTACTGAACTACTACAGGAGGTCCCGTAGATTTCTGAGGTTTCCTCAATGAAACCCATGTTCCTGGGGTCTGGATCAGTACCATGATGGTATCCCAGCTATCAGTCTGGGGAGCAAGAGTTCCCCGATGATCAGGTCATCTGTTTCTGTGAGTTTCACCAGCCTGGTCTGGACCCCTTTGCTCTTCACTTGTCCTTCTCTGCAACTGGATTCCAGTTCAGTTCAGTGATAAGTTGTGGGTGTGTGCTTCTACTTCCACCAGATGCTGGATGAGGTCTATCGGGTGGCATATAAGTCAGTCATCAATCTCATTATCAGGGCATGATTACTTCTCAACTGCAACACTGAGAAACAGCTAGCATAGGTGTCCAACTTGCAGACCATTAGCCATATACATTCCAGAATAGCTGAATTTGGCCCAATACATCTGTCGACAACAACACCACATTGCAATATAGAAAGCTGAACATCCCGATTGTAAAACAGTGGGCACCCCAGACTGTACAAAGGACACTTCATTAGGTTACCAAACAGATGAACTGTCCCTTGAGGCTGGAGAGATGGCTCAGCAGTTAAGAGCACTAGTTGCTCTTCTAAGGTACCCAGGTTCGATTCCAAGCACCCACATGGTAGCTCACAGCCATCCATGATTCCAGTTCCAGGGGATTGATCAGGACACTCTTTGCACTTCCGTGGGCACCAGGCATACACATAACATACATACATACATACATACATACATACATGGAGGCAAAGCATTTATATGCATAAAAACATAAAAATAATTTATATAATATTTTAAAATGTCTTTTAAGAAGTATCTGTTTCCTGCATACTGTAACTGGGCACCAAACCTTAGTACAACTGACTCCACGATGGAGTGCCATTCAGGGTGTAAAACCAGTGTGGAGAGAGCACCACCTGCCAAAAATGAAAACAAAAACCTAATCCATCAAAGTCTATAGTTCTGGGAAAGTTTTTGGCTTTTGGCTTCTGTAGTTCTGCTTCTGACTAACTGTTCTTGTTTACTGAAGTATGTCGACCCAGAATATGGTATTTGTGCTTATAAGTTCACCCTAAGAAAGGCTTGGGGCTACACTGGCATCCTGAGGTCCGGTGTAGTCACCGGGAGGCTAATTAAGAATTTCTATTGGCTTAAACCCATGTCTGAGCAGTATTCTCTGGTGGATACCTCACGACGCTGGGGACTCCAGGTGCTGCAGACCTCGGGCTCTGGGTGGAGTTGTTCAGCATCTTATGGGTGATGTCTGCATCCACCAAACTCATTTGGGCGAGGGACAATATCTGCTCCCAACTGCCTTTCTCTCCCTACTATATTTCTAGCTAAAGTGTGTGTGTATGTGTGTGGGGGGGTATTGTTTCTGTTTAAGGGGTTGTTTTGTTTGTTTTGGTTATACTATATACACACTTCAACTCAGGCCAAAAGGGAACTCACTATACAGATCACCTCAGTCTTTCAGCTTCATGAAGTGTCTTGATGGGAAAGATATAGGCAACATACGGGGTCCAATCAAACTCCTGAATGAGATAATAATGAAATAACATATAGTAGGACTGAAATTTGAGCTTAGAATGGGAGAAGAGGGTTAAGTAAGATTCCTAGATAAAGCTGATGAAGAAGGAGTTAGTTCATTACACTTGTCTAGAGAAAGGGAAATAGATTATGGAATGCATTAATCGTTGGGCAACTTCTAAACTGCTCTTAGTTTTCTTTCAAGCTTAGTCTTGCTTAGAAGTTCAAGGAAATTGCCCTGCCCTTCTGCGGTAGGGCTGCTTCTAATATCTGAATAGAATTCTGATGCCTGAGAGAGGCTCTCATTTGTTCAGTGTCTGTTGTGGGCAAGGTTACAGAGTCAGTATTTTCTACACAAATTCACACCATGTTTTTTTTATGGAAGTTCTTTCTATCTGCTTGTTTGGGCTTCTTGTTTTTTTGTGTAAAGACAGTCTCACTACCTAGGCTTACCTCAAATCTGGCAGTTCTCCAAGCTCCATCTCCTAAGTGCTGAGGTCATAGGCTTGTGGCATCATGTTGGACTATGTGAAAATTTATGTGTAGATAGTAGAAAATTTTCCTTCCTTCCTTCCTTCCTTCCTTCCTTCCTTCCTTCTTTTTGATTTGCTTTGTTTTGTTTTTAGGGTTTTCTTCTTTTTTAAAACACCGATCAGCCTGCCATGTGTCTTTCTTTTTTTTTAATTTTTTAAAAATTTTTTATCTCATATGCATTGGTGTCTTTGTCTGCATGTATGTCTGCATGAGGGTGTCAGACTTCCTGGAACTAGAGTTACAGACTGTTGTAAGCTATTGTGTGGGTGCTAGGTATTGAACTTAGGTCCTCTGGAAGAACAGCCAGTGCTCTTAACTGCTGAGCCATCTCCCCAGCACCTGTTTTGATTTTTAAAGATGGGGTTTCTCTGTGTAGCTTTGTCTTGTCTTGGAACTTGTTCTGTAGACCAAGCTAGCCTCCAGTTAAGAGATTTGCCTGCCTCTGCCTCCCTAGTGCTGGGATTAAAGGCGTGTGTCATTACCACCTGGCTCTAATGCATTTACCTTAATTGTTCTAGTACTAATAAAAAGTAGGGAGTCAGAAATTGAGATAAAAACATGACAACTCAGAAGAACAATGGATAAATCAGCTGATCATGAAGGGACCAGCTCCCCATTTTGGCAGCCATGACAGTCTAACACATGCTTGGCTGACCTTGTTTGGTCATTAGCAGGTCAGATGCCTGACTGGTGGCAAGGAACCAATCAGAAGTTAGCTGGTAGTGCTATGCTTTATGGCTCTGGGTGTGCTTTACGAACAAGTGCACAGCAATGACATGCGGAGCATAGCAACCACCCTGGGAGGGTGTATGGGCCATAACAACCAGTTGACCAATCAACACAGGGCAAGTCCTCCAAGCCTGGAGGCACACCAATCCTGAGCCTGTGTGTACCTCTAGACACTCCCCTTATGCTTCCCTGTAAAATCTCTGTCCCATGGTTTCTTGGGGTCTTTCCCCAGCATCTGCTATGGTGGATGGATGAAAGGCCCAAGCTAATAGGGTTAGCTCATTAAACAACTGCAATAAAAGACTCTTGCTGTTTGCATCAAGCTTTTGCCTCCACTTGGTGATTGGGGTTGCCGAGGTCCTGGGAAGAAATCCTGGGGGCCCAAGTCACAGGGGGTCTTTCGATCCTATTCTCCAAGCTCCCCAGATCGAAAAGCCCAGAATCTCCACCTTATCTCTTCCTGCCCCTCGTCCTACTTCCTTAGTCTTCCAACATCTCTATGGCTAATTCCAGTCAGCTAATTGTTGACTCCACCTTTTGATTCAAGGTTCAACTTTGTGGCACACGGGAGTGGCAGTGCAAACAATTCTCCCACACCATGGCTCAGTCCACATTATTTACTTGCTTTTTTGAGATCAACTCCGGGCTGGAGAGATAGCTCAGAAGTTAAGAACACTGGCTTCTCTTCCTGAAGTCCTGAGTTCAATTCCCAGCAATCACATGGTGGCTCACAACCATCTACAATGAGATCTGGTGCCCTCTTCTGGCCTGCAGCATATGTGCAGGCAGAACACTGTATACTTAATAAAATAAAACAAAAATGAAAACCTTATTGAAGCACAGTATTGAGGTTTGAATAGGAAGTTAGGCACATACAAGTACACAGAAATGCATGCATGTGCCAGGTGCTGGTGGCGCATGCCTTCAATCCCAGCACTCGGGAGGCAGAGGCAGGAAGATCTCTATGAGTTCGAGACCAGCCTGGTCTACAAGAGCGAGTTCCAGGACAGCCTCCAAAACTGCAAGAAACCCTGTCTCAAAAAATCAAAACAAAAAAGAAAGACAGAAAAGAAAAAAAGAAATGCATGTATGCAAGCACACGCATTCACTATACATAAACAGGTGCACAAATCTATATGATTATCTCAGTAGATAAAAAAAAGTATTTGATAAAATTCAATACTTTTGCCAAGCATAGTCATGCCTGTAATCCCAGTATTCACGAGGCAGAGGCAGGAGGATTGTTACAAGTTTAGTGTTGGCTACTGGTTTCCATAATGGTTTCAGGCCAGCTAGGGCTACATAGAAACCTGTCTTAAAAGAACTATGACTGCCAGCCATAGTTCTTGGTTGGGAGGGCATCAGGTAATGACTCCATCGCCCATCTACATCCTTAGCCAGGTGCCAGGTGACATTCCTTCAGGAAGGAATCTCTGAACAAACTAGATATAGAGAAAGTGGAACAATGAAGGTTTACCTAGCTAATACTTGTGTAGCTAATGAGATCTAAATGGAGACACTGAGTACTCTCTCTCTCTCTCCAGGATCTGGACAAGAACAGGATGCCTACCTCCCAGGCTATTTCTTACTGTCAACCTGACACAGCCTGGAGTCACGTGGGAAGAAGGTGTCTCAGTTGAGTTTGGCCTGTGGACACATCTGTAGGTTGTTTTGATAGGTGATTGATGTCGGAAAGCTCAGCGCACTGTGGGCAGCACTATCCTTAGGCAGAAAAGCTAGCTAAGCATGAGCCAGAAAGCAAGGGGGCAGGCAGGGAGAGAGAACCGGTAAGCAGCTATGGCTTCTGCTTGAGTTTCTTTCCTGACTTTTCCTCATCAGTAGACTGTGACACAGAAACATAACCTCCACATATGTACCTTGGAATGTTTGTGCTCATGCAATCTCTCTCTCTCTCTCTCTCTCTCTCTCTCTCTCTCTCTCATATATATATATATATATATATATTATATGCATATATATATGTTTAAATATATAGTATTTATATGTGCAAATATATACTTAAAATGTATGAGTATTGTGTATATAGAGAAGCTACTTAGGAATCTATGATCTTGCAATCCAAGAAAAGCATGAATAAGAGGATAGTAAAACAAGCATAGTATAAAAGAACAGGGATGTATAGGGACCTAAATGTTTAAGTGGAGATGGGAACATGGAATGTGGAAGTGGGTTGACCAAAAACAAGTATGTTCAGCTGTGCAGTGGTGGCACACATCTTTAATCCCAGTACTGGGGAGGCAGAGTCATGTAGATCCCTGTGTTTAAGGCCAGCCTGGTCTACAGAGTGAGTTCTAGGATAGCTAGGGCTACACAGAGAAACCCTGTCTTGAAAAAAAAAATGTTCAAGAAGGCCTTATGAAATCTCTCTAGCTTGTAAGCTAATTAATTATAATTTTAAAAAGTGTGTGTGTGTGTGTGTGTGTGTGTGTGTGTGTGTGTTCACATACATACCCATGCACGCACTTGTGAAAGTCAAAGGACAACTTACAGGAATTGATTCTCTCCTGACCCCCCCCACATGGGTTCAGATGATCACACTCAGGTTATCAGGCATCTTACCTGCTGGGCCCTCACAATGGCCCAACCGAAGAATAAATTTAAACCAAGATTCCTACAAAGGAATAAAAGATTCCTTCAATGAGCCACTTGCCTTTGATCCAACATTCAAGAAGCAGAGAATGGGGACACTTGGGGGGGTGGGGGGAGGGGGAAGGGAGGGGGTCTGTAAAATTGGGCAAGAGAAAAGATTTCTGAATGTATAATGGCTAAAATTTATTCCAAGTAGAATCTGTAATGAATGTAAGGTGTTTCTGGCAAGCCCTCCTACTCCCCCATCCTCTCACCCCCACCATGCTGCCTTGTGTGGCTTCCCTGCAGCCTGGCTTCTGAACATACAACATTTCAACTTCACACTGTGTGAGCCATCACACCATACAACACGACTGAACACAGCCTGAAACACCCTAGCTCAAATTGGAGACTACTGCATGTTATGAATTGCAGTGTATATGTAATGTTTTCTGTTGTTATAGAAACATAATGGCTTAATTATGAAAAACAAAGACTTTTACCATTGTTATTTCTCATTCTGTAAGTATCAAATTAATATAACTTGCTGTGTGCACAAGGGACCTCAACTTTAATCCCAGTACCTTAGAGGCAGATGTGTAGGTGGAATTTTCCTGTCCTGGCAGCCATTTCCCAAATAATCACTCAGAAATTTAATATCCAGGACAGCTAGGGCTACACAGAGAAATCCTGTCTTGGAAAAACAACAACAACAAAAAGAAAAGAAGAAGAAGAAGAAGAAGAAGAAGAAGAAGAAGAAGAAGAAGAAGAAGAAGAAGAAGAAGAAAAGAAAAGAAAGAAAAAAGAAACAGCATTAATTGTAAATGCTTAGCCAATAGCTCAGGCTTGTTACTAGGTAACTCTTACATTCAAATTAACCCATAAGTCTTATTCTTTGCCACATGGCTCATGGCTTGTTACCTCATTTTCTACATATCCTGCTTCCTCAGAAGCTAGCTGGTATCTCCTGACTCTGCCCTTCTTCTTCCCATCATTCTCCTATACTTTCTGCCTGGCTACTGGCCAATCAGCTTTTTATTAAATCAATTTGAGTGACAAATCTTCACAGTGTACAAAAGAATTATTCCACAGCAGAGACTAGGAGGGACTCTATGAATTCAAAGTCAACTTGATCTACATAGTGAGTTACAAGCCAATCAGGGCTACATGGTGAGACCCTGACTTGGAAATGAAATAAAAAAGCCAGATGTAGTGGTGTACACCTTTAATCCCAGCACTGGGGAGGCAGAGTCAGGTGGAACTCAGTGAGTTGGAAGCCAGCATGGTCTACAAATTGAGCTCCAGGATGGCTAGGGCTACACAGAGAAACCCTGTCTTGAAAAAACAAAAAGAAGAAGGAGGAGGAGGAGGAGGAGGAGGAGGAGGAGGAGGAAGAAGAAGAAGAAGAAGAAGAAGAAGAAGAAGAAGAAGAAGAAGAAGAAGAAGAAGAAGAAGAAGAAGAAGAAGAAGAAACAAGAGAACAACAACAACAAAAAACACACTAAAACATTGGATCACATTGTACAGAGACAAACAAGCACATACATCTCATTAGTATGCAAATGTGCTTTTATTGTTAATAGTGTATACAACCGGACAGACACAAAAATGGCTTATAGGTCTTGACTCTAAACCTTTCTACTTGCCAGGTGGTGGTGATACTCACCTTTAATCCCAGCACTCGGGAGGCAGAGGCAGGGGGATCTCTGTGAGTTCGAGACCAGCCTGGTCTACAAGAGCTAGTTCCAGGATAGCCTCCAAAGGAAATCCTATCTCAGGGAAAATAAAAACAAAAACAACTTTTCTAACTTGTCTGCAGGCAGCAGGAGAGGAAGCCCAGGGTTGAGCTGCAACCTTCAGGAACGTTCTTCACAGGGGAAGCTGAGATTCAAACACAGAAGAAAAGAGTTTTAGGAAGAAGCAGTGTGAAGCAAAGTTGTTTTTTACTAAGAAAATGATTTTTTCTCCTTGTTTTTGGTTCTTAAGAGCCTAGGATGGCTGAGGATAACCTTGAACTCCTGATGTTCCTGCATGGTCTCCTAAGGTCTGGGATGGCTTATCCACTTGCTTGCTCAAGCTAACATCACCTCTTGACTAGTATACAAATATCTCGTGCTTGCCTTACTATCAAGTTTCTGAAGGATCAGAGATAAGAGATTCCAGGTTGGGGCAAGTGTGAGCTCTGCCATGGAAGAGCCCACGTGTTTGTCAAGTGTTTCGGTTTAGGACTTTCTTTGTTGTTGGTCTACAAAAGTGCATGGAACCTCTTTAATGATGGGGCATGCTATCTGGGAAAACTTGAATCTGTGTTCCAGGACCAAGGTCACCCTCATTTAGCTCAGAATAATTGCTTATTTCCTCTAAGACAGCATTCTACACTAGGTCTTAGGCAAAGGCAGAGAAGTGATCAGCAAGAATCTTAAGGTGTTGCTCTGCCATGTGCACAACTGTGAAAACTAAAACAGTTAGTGATTATTGTAGAATTACACTTCTTTCAATTCTATTTTTTCTTCATTTGTTACTTTGTACATATTTGTACTTGTTATAGCTTCCAAATGATCAACTATTTTATCATTATAAAATATCTCTAGTGTTGAAACTCTCTCCGTCAATCTCTCTCTCCCCCACCCTCCCCACCCCCACCGCCTCTTTCTTTAGATAGGGTTCTGCTATGCACCCCTGCCTGGTCTGGAATTTAGAATAGTCCTCCTACCTCTACCTCTTGAGAGCTGAAATTACAGGCTTTATGACATCAGGACACTTGGCTACTAATAAGGAAGCTTTTTATGTTTTAAGGTATGTGGCACCACACTTGGCCTTATCTGTTTTTAAATTATGACTGTCCTTAAATGGGTATACACATGCAGTGCCCAAGGAGGTCAGAAAGAGGCATGGAATGCTCTGGAGCTGGTATTACAGGCAAGTGTGAGCCACCACATGAAAGTGCTGAGATATGAACACAGCAAGTAAGCTGGAGAGATGGCTAGTAGTTCAGGGTGCTTACTGCTTTTTCAGAGGTTCCAGGTTCAATTCCCAGCACCGATATGGTGGCTCGCAACCATCTTTAGTTCCATTTCCAAGAGGATCTAGTGCCAGCTCCCCAGTAACCACATGGGAACTTATTATTAATAATAAAAACTCAGCCATAGCTTAGGCTTTTTACTAACTAGCTCTTACAACTTAAATTAACCCATTTCTATTAATCTATGTGCTGTTCTGAGGCTTGCTTACCAAAGCTACATACTGTCCATCCTGCTAGCTCTGTGTCTCATGGCATTTTCCTCTTGACTCTGCCCTTCTTCTTCCCAGTGTCCTCTCTGCACTGAAAATACTGCCTAGATATTGGCCATTCAGATTTTTATTAAACCAATCCTGGTGACATATCTTCACAATGTACAAAATGATTCCCACAACAGCCATCTTCTGCATTCAATGGACATTGCATGAATTTGGTGCATAGACATATATGTAGGCTAACAAATAATAAATAAAACTAAAAAATTTTCTTTACAAAAGAACATCAAGTATTCTTAGTAATCTTCCCACCCCCCTTAAATACATTAGTTTTAATTATTAACTCTGCTTTTTTTTTTTTAAAAAAAAAAAAGAAGTTTACTTTAGGTGCAGGTCCTCCAAATGTCTACCTAAGAGGTCTTTTTATTTTATTTTTCTATACTTTAAAAATTTTGTTTGTTATTATGTGTGTTCGTGCAAGCATGCTAGAGTATAAGTTTATGTGCACCGTGTGTGCTGGAGCCTGAGGAGGTCAGAGGAAGACCTTGATTCCCTTGGAACTGGAGTTACAGGTGATTATGAGCCACCATGTAGGTGTTGAGAACCAAACCTGGATCTTCTGCACGAGCAACAAGAGCTCTTAACCATTGAATCATCTCTCCAGCCCCCAAAGGATAATTTTAAGTAAAATTCATGTGGGTAGTAAAATTATTCCCAATACTAACTAAACTGGTGTATCTTGGAGGCAGACATAAGAGATAGTCTTTCTTTGAATAAGTGATTCAGCCAGCTTGTTATCCAGACTTGAAGATTAATTAATTTAATTAGATGAAATACCAGGGTGATGGTTCAGTCTGTAATCCCAATAATGAGGGAGTCTGAGGTGAAGGTGAGGATGTAATTATTTCACTAGACCCAAGATAAATGATAAATGGGTGTTTGTTGGGGACAATTACACAGAAAAATACCAAGAACCACCAGAGCATTTCCCTGCTCTTCCTACCAGATCCGCTGACCCAACAGAAAGAGAGAGCAAAGGAAAGCCAAGCCTCAAGCTCCTCTCTTACCACTTCAGACCACTTGAAGCCACACCCAAAGGGGTGTGGCCTCTGTTTCAAGTCCACAGACCAGATTCCCCTTTCAGTCTAAAGAAGAAGGTTTTAAACCTGATGCAAAAACTATATACAGTGATAGCAAATGTCAAGTATACTCCAAAAAAAGGAAAGGTAAACCTACTATCAGCAAGAGCAACATTGAGCAATAGATATATACTACATGTCCAGTATACATGTCCAGTATCAGGGTAAAGGCATGACAGAGATTACTCTGATAGCAGTCCTAATCTGGAAAGTCTAAATCTTGTCTATCTAAGATAAGAGAGGATATGGCTATGACTGTCTAGTCTTCAACCTCATCAAAGACCTGAGAAGGAAAATAACAATACTAGGGTAGGCTGGAAGTGCAAGTGTATGACTTTCAAAGGTGCAAGAGGAGACAGAAACAGCAGGCTACCTGGACAGTCATCCAAGGTCTCACAGCAACAATGGGGCAACCAACTTTGGCTAAGGCCTAAAGTGTCAGATGATCATCTCAGAAGCAGGGAAATTGAAAAACTGTCTTACCCTGACTTGGCAGGGTTCAACAGTCATCTAAGTTTATCTCCAGCAAGCTCAGTTAGGACAGCATGTCCAAGGTCAGTAGTTGAGATGCGGGCAGTTCTTTGCCCAAGAGGCCAGTAGCCAAGAAGAGAATGAACTCCAGATGGAGTGTCATCAGTGCCCAAGATTCTCTAGGGAACAGCTTCATGCCGTCAGGAGCAATTGTGTCTCATGTCAACAGAGTACTAATGTTAAAACATTTAAATGTCATACTCTGCAGGTCTTTGAAGTGTTTGAAGATCAAATATCTATGTCTGACTAACCTCATAGGTATAAGAACTATAATCTGGGGCTGGAGAGTTGGCTCAGAGGTTAAGAGCACCGACTGCTCTTCCAAAGGTCCTGAGTTCAATTCCCAGCAACCACATGGTGGCTCACAACCATCCATTATGAGATCTGGTGCCTTCTTGTGGTGTGCAGATATACATGGAAGCAGAATGTTGTATACATAATAAATAAATAAAATCTTTAAAAAAAAAGAACTATTATCTGTAATTCTCAGAAATATAGTTGCTCAATGCCTGAAGCTTCCCAACAAAATTTAGCAAGGAAAACGACTTCAAAATATATATATATATATATATATATATATATATATATATATATATGAAATGTCTTGACTAGAGGTAGAACTGTAAAATGCAATACAATGAAATATCCTAGGTTGTATCAATATACAAAATATATACATAAAGATAGTTTTATGTTTGTATGCAAAGCATCGTAAACAGAAAGAAGTCCCTACTTAGTCAACATACAAGAATATAACAATTTATCTATAGCTAATAGTTGCTAAAATTAGTTCACAAGAAGATATATTAATCTACCTATATCCCATCCTAACCATATCTTTCCCATCCATACCCCTAAACTTCTATAAGAGATACCACAAGTCTAACCATCACCTTCCACACCCAACCCTACAACTTAAAACCAACCCTAAGAAGGTGATAATTGTCCCTTTTTGAGTGATGAGAGAAAAAAAAAAAACCCTATACCAACTGTAGGGAAAAAGGGTGTTGTTTTTCTTAGAGTTACTTCTGCTGAAATGGGATCCTATAGGAAAAAAAAAAAAAAAAAAAAAAAGGTAACGGAAAATCTCCAGAGGACTAGCTGTAACATTTGTAGCTAGTGTCTGAGTGGCAGGAGATCTTAGACTGAAGTTCTTATCTGACGCTCTGGACAGAGTATTATAAGAAGGGACACCATTTCAGCTAGCTAGTCTAAAATTGTTTATAACATTATTAATCCTAAACCCATCTTAGAGTGGTGTTTACTAGTTCAGAGATAACAAGTTGAATCAAGTTGAATCAATGAAGTGGGGCCCCATCTTCTTTCCAGAGACTTCAATGATTGCTCTTAGGAAATGTGATTGTACATTGTGGAAAACTTAAACATTAATATCAACACGGAAAGTTCAAATTTTATAGGTATGCATACTGGGAAAGGTACCAATAAGGATGAGAATAATAAGTATGAGGGAAATTAGGATTTTAGAGATATAACAGAGTTTAGACAAATGATAGTCCCTAGATTTTGTTTTCTTCTGTCTTACACCAATTGGCTTCTTGATATAAGACAGAAACTCTGAATTTTACTTTAACAACATGCTTGAATTCAGAGAAGGAAAGCCAAATCTAACTCCAGAGCCAGCATTGGTTTTTATATGAATTGGGACTAGCAGAGTACTAGGAAGTAAGAAGATAAAGACTCTGTATAGAAAGCTTTCAACAAGAATAGATATTGGTACCATAGGTCAGATTCTTCTTTGTTTGATGGTTCTTTCTGGATAGCTATCCTTTCTTCTTTAGGCATTTACATACTATGTCTTTTGGCTTCTTGAACCTGGGTGCTTTCTGTTTTCCTATAATGACATGAACAGAACACCCCCCTTACCTTTGTGAGGTCTCCATACAACTCTTGAGATATACATTGATGGATAACCTATCATCTCTCTTCATCAAGAGGTTTCTTCTGTTCAAATCAGATCTTGATCAACTTCAGTGGTATCCTGAAGAAACAAAGATGAGATGGGCATTGGTAGCTCATGCCTTTAATCCCAGCACTCGGGAGGCAGAGGCAGAGGCAGGCGGATCTCTGTGAGTTTGACACCAGCCTGGTCTACAAGAGCTAGTTCCAGAACAGCCTCTAAAAAAAAAAAGCCACAGGGAAACCCTATCTCGAACCCCCCCCCCCCAAAAAAAGGAACAAAGGTGAAACACATCCTGAGGTCAATACATCCTTGAAATACACTGGCTGATTTAGCTCAGAAGTTTTTCTATTGTCCAATGTCTTTCTGAGGCTGTTTTTCCTTTTTCATTAGCATTAAGAAAGTTTAAGGGGGGGCTGTGTTTTGACCTGTGAAGCAGCCTTGTTTCTAATTTGAACTAATAAAAAATAATCTCTTGGGGAAAAAAAAGAAAGTTTAAGGTTAGTAAAGCATTATATAATCTGTTTGGGGGGGGGGGTCTTGGTTCTCCCTGCCTGCTTATAGAGCATTTCCTTTAACGTGTGATTAGATCTCTCAACAATTGCTAGCCCTGTAGGATTGTGTGATATAACAGTAACATGCTTTGTGTTATAATATTTAAAAAACTGCTTCAATTTACTGGAGACATATGCTGGAATATTGTCAGTTTTTATTTGTGCAGGTATGCTCATAATAGGTGTGTAATAACAGAATCAGAGCTCAGAGCCGTTGCCCATTGAAATCCTGAAAATGTGTCTATTGTATAGTACACATTTTAATTTTCCAAATTCTGCAAAGTGAAACATATCCATTTGCCAAATTTCATGTCTATGTATACCTTTAGGGTTACTATCTGCTGGTAGAGGAGTTTGGTTATAGAAGGAACAAGTAGGACATTTTTTACTATTTCCTTAGCTTGTTGCCAAGTGATGGAAAAATCCTTTTTTTTTTAAGATTTTATTTATTTATTATGTATACAACATTCTGCTTCCATGTATATCTGCACACCAGAAGAGGGCACCAGATCTCATAATGGATGGTTGTGAGCCACCATGTGGTTGCTGGGAATTGAACTCAGGACCTCTGGAAGAGCAGTTAGCAAATGCTGGGAGCCAATTGAAGGCGAGGATGTAATGATATCACTAGACCCAAGATAAATGACAAATAGGGGTTTATTGGGAAACAATTACACAGAAAAATACAAAGAACGGCTGGAGCATTTCCCTGCTCTTCCTACCGGATCCACTGACCCAACAGAAAGGGTGCACAAAGGAAAGCCAAGCCTCAAGCTCCTCTCTTACCACTTCTGACCACTTGAAGCCACACCCAAAGGAGTATGGCTGCCATTTCAGGTCCACAGACCAGATGACTACACTGAGGCATGTGTTAAAAACAAGAAATAGCTCTAAAACCCTAACAATCTAGGAATCCAAACAGATTAAGAAGGGTAGTGAGGAGAGGGAGAAATGGCTCAATCCAGTGTTTGGTTTCCAAGCATGAAGACCTGAGTTCAAATACCAGAATCTACATTTTTAAAAGAAAGTGTTGGGCAGTGGTAGTGTTCCCCTTTAATCCCAGCACTTGGGAGACAGAGGCAGGTGGATCTCTGTGTTCAAGGCCATCTTGGTCTAGAGAGCAAGTTTCAGGATAGCCAGGGCTGTTACACAGAGAAACACCTTCTCGAAAAACAAAAACAAACAGAAAGCTGAGACAGTCATATGAAGAGCCAAGACTATAGTAAGAAATTACCAATACGGAGTCAGGTAGAAATATAAGGGTATTTAATAGGGAAAAGCCTTACTTACAGAGCGAACCAGCCAGCCGGTGGTAGTCTGTACAGCAAGCAGCAAAGAGAGACCGAAACCGAAAACGCAGTCCCCCTACTCACTCTGACCACGCCCTCACAAGCCCTCAGGTACTCTTGTAGCCAGCCCCTAAGAAGGCGTGGCTACAGCTTCCCCTACAATTCCCCTTTTAGTCTAAAAGAGGATTAAAACTTAACAGTATAAAGGTAAAATATAAGAAGATAACTATCTATTTTAACTAAACCCTAAAGTCATAAACAATAGGAAGCTATTCCTAACTAGGTATATACACTATCCTAACTGACAACAATGGGGAAAGGGGGCGTAGCATTTTCCAAGTTACTTCCTGCTGAAATGGGACGATGATAGTCATGTGGGGTCCTGTAGAAAGAAAATGTTAGTATCCAGTCCATGTTAGATGGGATTCACTTGATTGAAGATCTCGCTTGAAATCCTCAACTTGATTGAAGTCAGTACCCGAACCTCTGGCCAGAGTGTCAGTTGAAATGGAGCAAGTTGGATCCAGTGCAGTCGAGGAGATGTGGCCCATTTTCTTTCCAGGGTGTCCAGGGATTGCTGTCAGGCAGGTCTTCATTGGCTGTGTGGGACTCAAACATAAACAGTTAGCAGAGAAATGTTTGCTTGTGTATGTACACATGCTAGGGAATGCAACCATGAGAGCATAACAATTATGAAAGGGTGTACACCTTGAGAGAAAGATCCAAGAAAAGACAAAGACAGTCCCCAAATTCTTCTTTTATTCTGTATTACATCAATTGGCTTCTTGATACAACACAGAAACACTAAAGCTTAGTTAAATAATGTGCTTGGATTTTAGAGGAGGAAAGCCAAATCCACCTCTAAATCCAGCATTGGTTTAATTGAATAGGGACTAGGAAATAAAGAGAAATAGAGTTTTTTGAGAGACAGCTGTAAAGTTTACCGTATGGCACATTCCTTCTATTTGATGGTTATAGCTACCTTTTCTTCTTAAGTATCTACCCATGCAGTGTCTTTTGCCTTCTGAAGATGAGTTTTCCTGTGAAGATAAAAGCAAAACACTTCCCTTTCCTTTGGGAGGCTTCTATTTAGTTTATAAGATATACCTTAGTAGAATACCTGTCATTTGTCCTTGTCGAGAGGTTTTTCCTTTTCCAGTCGAATCTTGATCAACTTTGATGGTATCCAAAGTGTTTCTTCTCCTGTAGAAACCAATGCAAAACCCCTACCCCAACGTAATACATGTCCTGGTTTCCATGCAGAGGTTAGTACATCTTTGAAGTATACTGGCTGATTGAGTTCAGCAGTTTTTTCCGTAGTCCAGTGTCTTTCTGCAGCTGTTTGTCCTTTTTCATTGGCATTAAGAAAGTTTAGTGTTAATAAAGCATTATGCAACCTATGTTTGGGGGGTTTAGTCTTCCAAGCTTGTTTGTTGAGCATCTCCTTAAGTGTTCTATTAGATCTCTCAACCACTGCTTGTCCTGTAGGATTGTGTGGTATACCAGTAACATGCTTTATGTTATAATATTTGAAAAATTGTTCCAATTTCGTAGAGACATATGCTGGAGCATTGTCAGTTTTTATTTGTGCAGGTATACCCATAACTGCCATCACCTCTAGCAGGTGTATAATAACAGAATCAGCTTTTTCAGAGTTAAGAGCAGTAGCCCATTGGAACCCTGAGAATGTGTCTATGGTATGATGCACATATTTCAAATTTCCAAACTCTGCAAAGTGAAAGACATCCATCTGCCAAACCTCATTTCTCCGAATGCCCTTAGGATTACAACCTGCTGGCAATGGAGTTTGATTATAAAAGGAACAAGTAGGACAGTTTTTCACTATCTCCTTGCTTGTTGCCAAGTGATAGAGAAGTCCTTTTTCAAACCTTTGCTATTTACATGATGTTTCTTATGAAATTCTGAGGCTTCTAGCACACTTCCAATTAATAAACGATCAATCTCATCATTGCCTTGTGCTAGTGGGCCAGGCAGACCCGTATGGGATCTGATATGTGTAATATACATAGGATTACTTCTGTTTCTGATAGTTTCCTGTAATTGTAAAAACAGAGAAGTTAATTCTGTATTATCAGGAACAAATTCTGCAGTCTCAATATGTAACACGACTCTCTCTGCATACTGAGAATCAGTAACTATATTAAGAGGTTCTGTAAAATCCTTAAGTACCATGAGAATTGCATATAATTCTGCCTTCTGTACAGATGTATATGGACTTTGAACTACTTTACTTACCTCACCTGCTTTATAACCTGCCTTACCTGATTTGTTGGCATCAGTGTAGAAGGTAAGAACTCCAGAAATGGGAGTTTGTCTTACAATACGTGGAAGAATCCAGACTGTCTTTTTTATGAATTTAATTCTGTCAGTTTTGGGATAGTTGTTGCTAATTGTTCCCAAAAAGTCAGTAAGAGCTATTTGCCAATATTCATTATCTTTCCATAAGGAAGAAATTTCTTCATTAGTTAAAGGTACTATAATTTCTGCTGGATCTTTTCCAGTCAGCTGGCGAAGTCTTAATTTACCCTTTAAAATCAAATCAGAAATCTTTTCTATATATGTCTTTAACTTTTTATTCTGTTTATGTGGCAGAAATATCCATTCCAATATAGTGTCTTCCCTCTGCATCAGAATTCCAGAAGGGTATTCTCTGGATGGCAAGATAACCAGAATACAGTCTAAATTAAGGTTTATCCGATCTACATGTGCATTCAATATTCTGTTTTCTACCCATTGTAACTCTTTTTCTGCCTCATCAGATAATATTCTAGGACTGTTTAGGTCCTTATCACCTTTAAGGGCCATTTTTAAATGCTTTAAGTCATGTCCTTCTACACCAATAATTGTCTGTAATTGAGAAATTTCCCCTAATAATTTCTGAAGAGAATTAAGAGTTTGATACCGATCTCTCCTAATTTGTACCTTTTGAGGTCTGATTCTCTGTAAGTCTATCTTGTAACCTAAATAGTTAATAGAATTTCCTCTTTGTATCTTTTCTGGTGCAATCTGTAATCCCCAACGAGGCAGAACTTCCTTCACCATTTCAAACATACGTTCCAAAGTTTCCTTATTAGAATCTGATAAAAGAATATCATCCATGTAATGATAAACAAGGGATTGTGAAAATTTCTTCCGAATTATTCCCAAAGGTTGCTGTACAAAGTGTTGACACAAAGTAGGGCTATTTAGCATTCCTTGTGGCAAAACCCTCCATTGATATCTCCTAACTGGCTGTGAATTATTAAGAGTTGGTACAGTAAATGCAAATTTTTCTCTATCATTTTCCTGTAACGGTATTGTGAAAAAACAGTCTTTTAGATCAATGACTATGATAGGCCATCCTTTAGGTATTAAGGAAGGTAATGGCATTCCAGGTTGCAGAGAGCCCATTGGTTGAATTACCTTATTTATAGCTCTCAGGTCTGTCAGCATTCTCCACTTACCTGACTTCTTTTTGATGACAAAGACAGGAGAATTCCAAGGACTGGTAGATTCCTCTATGTGTCCAGCATCTAGCTGTTATTGTCCTACCCAAACTGGTTCATCTGTAAGCCACTTCAATGGCAGGGCCTTTGGCTCCTCTGAAGGTCCATCATTTGTACCTAGTTTCTGTACAGCATGGATGGTTGGTAACCGTTTTCCATAGCGTCTTACCAGATCTTTTTCATAATTTGTATCTGACACTGGAGGAATATTAATCTGAGTATTCCATTGCTGTAAGAGATCACGACCCCAGAGATTTATAGCTATATCTGCCACGTATGGTTTCAGTATCCCTTTCTGTCCTTCCGGTCCAATGCAGACCACTGAGTTAACACTCTGTCGAACTCTAGATAGAGTTCCAATTCCTAAAAATTGTACATTTGCCTCTCTAAGAGGCCATTTCTGAGGCCAAGACTTTTGAGTAATAATAGTTACATCCGCCCCAGTGTCCACTAAGCCAGAAATAACTTTATTATTAATTTTAACTTTTAACTGAGGCCTTTTATCATTAATAGAAGCTTGCCAAAATATGCGTTTCTCATTTTGTCCATTCACACTTGATTCTTCATCACTATTCAAACTACCATCTAGAGCAATATCTTTTTTCACAATATGCAAAGTACTATCTATTGTTCCTGTGAGAGATTGTCTTCCACTGCTATTGGGAATGACCTGACCTTTCTCGATGTGGGGGCCTTCTTGAGGCCCCCCTCGGGGTTTCCCGACCTTAAGGGGTTTCCTTGTATGTCCCTGGTCGATCTACATTCATTGGTCCAGTGTCTGCCCTTACCACATCTTCTACACAATCCAGAAGGCAGTGGCCTTCCATATGAGGCATTGTTAGAATTCATTTGTCTACAATTTCTCTTAGTATGTCCCATTTTACCACAGTTGAAACATCTAGGTTCCTGGAGCCTTCGTGGTCTCCAGGGGAAGGCTCTTCCTACCCAAGGTTCTGGTTCATAGTAGTAGTAACCTCTAGCCTCTTGGTATCTATGTTGACCTCTGTAAGGTGCTTCTCCTTGCCAAGCCCTTACATCCTCACCTCTAGACCTTTTAATTTCCTGTTGCCGTTTTAAACCTTTGGAGATGGCTTCTCCTACCCAAGCTCCAGTATCTTGCACATTATAGTCAATGTTGGCTGCATACAAAACCCATTCTTCTAACGGAGCTGATCTGATCTTTAAAGGCAAAAGTATTCTTTTGCATATAGGGTTTGCATTTTCATAAGCTATTGTATATATAATTGATTGTCTTGTTTCTGGATCTGTTACCTGTAATTCTACTGCCCTAGTTAACCTTTGTAAGAAGTCCTGGAACTGTTCTGTAGGTCCCTGTTCTATTCTGGTATAAGCTTCTAGACGTTCTCCTGGCTCACGAACCTTATCCCAGGCATTTAATGCTGCTTTCCTGCAAAGAGACAGTATATCGTCATCATATTCAGCCTGAACCTGTGGGTCAGCATAAATACCCTGACCAAGAAGCTTATCTAGAGGCGCTTCAAAACCTTCCTTTATGCCCTGACGTTCAAGGAGCTTTGCCTCTTCCCTTACCAATGCCTTCCACTGGATTTGGCATGAATTCTCAAGTACAGCTGCTACCAATCGTTCCCAATCTGTGGGTGTCACCCTGTTAAAGGTTGCCCATGAATGTAATAGCTGTTTTACGTATGGGCTATGGAGACCATATGAGACAACTGATTCTTTAATATTCTTAAGATCCTTCGGCTGTATAGGTTGCCATTCATAAACCATTCGTCCATGAGGGTGTTTCTTAGAAGCTGGCTTTTCTACCATGGTAGCTGGGTACACTAATGGTGTACGAGTAACAACCTTAGAAGAATAGTCATGATACCTGGGTGGAGTAGGTGCCTGGGATTGGAGTGATTCTGCTTCTGAGGCATCCCACTGATCTTTAAGCCTAGCAATGATATCCTTTTGAAAAGTTTCAATCTCCTTAATCATAAAAGATTCCAAGCACGTTAGTGAATCTGTAAATTGCTCTAACTGCTCATCTACACGTTTTTCTAGGTCTTTCATACGATCATCCTTAGACAGCATCTGGATGGCATGGAAACTGCCTTCTAGGTATTGGAGTCTAGATTCCAGGTCATGATTTGCTGATTTTGAGTCCTCAGCAATCGACCGTATGGACCTATGTAATCTGTCAGCCCTGTACTGTAAATTATCTTCCAAACATTCAAATCTAGACTCAAACTTCTGATCTGCTACCTTGGATGCTTCAATGACTGATTGAATGGCATTGTCCAATTCTTCAACCCTATGCTGGGTATTTTGCACCGTTGCATCTAGTTGATGAGTAACATTGCCTATCTGAGTTTCTAGCTGGCTACAGATATTCTTTAGCTGGTCATGGTCTTCTGACAGCCTAGCCTCTAAGGCCTCAGACATGGAGGATCTCTCTGTGTTTATCTTATCATAAATACGCTGTATCTCATCAGACAGCTCTGTCTTTAGTGTATTGGACACAGAGCCAAGCTTATCATCCAATTTCTGTTCCACTTGCTGCACAATTGTGGTCTGACCTAATCGTAAAGCTGTTATTTCCTGCAAGCAGGTGGTGAGGTTATCCTTATCCCTATTCCTGTGTCCTCTGGCTAGTAATACTATTTGTACCAGCAAGCTAACTGCCATTATGGCATATAGGCCAGTAATTGGCACATTAACATCCTCCTCAAACAGTGAATTCACGTAATAAGCAAAAATATTACCAATTTTAGCAAATGATAAATATTCCGCCATAATTTTACCTGATTTCTACTCCAGATGCAGTAAATATATTTGATCAGCAGGTAGCACAGGCGTTCAGTTATTCCGAGGCGTTTGGCAGCAGTCGGTCAGCGGTGGAGAGAGGTCACAAAAGCGGCTGCGCTTATCTTAGAGAGTATACGGCCTTGCGGCTACAACCACTGAAACAGATTCGGGCTTTCCTGCAAGGCCAGGGGAAGCCACAGCTGAAAGCGGAGGCCTACCTGGACTCTAGGCAGCTAGAAACTGTCTCTGAGCTGGGTGGATGGTTCTGAGCAGCTCAGCAGCAGTGGGTCGGCTGCTAGCCGGGAACGCCTGTGGAGAGTGGGTGCTTTCCGGGCCTAGGCGGCGGGCCCGATGGAACCCACAGCCTGTCCCAAATGGGGTGTGGGTTTCCAATATCCCGCTTCTGACACCAGATATAGTAAGAAATTACCAATACGGAGTCAGGTAGAAATATAAGGGTATTTAATAGGGAAAAGCCTTACTTACAGAGCGAACCAGCCAGCCGGTGGTAGTCTGTACAGCAAGCAGCAAAGAGAGACCGAAACCGAAAACGCAGTCCCCCTACTCACTCTGACCACGCCCTCACAAGCCCTCAGGTACTCTTGTAGCCAGCCCCTAAGAAGGCATGGCTACAGCTTCCCCTACACAAGACCATGAACCACTCACTAAGTCTAACCACTTTTCTTTCAGATACTGGTCAAGGTCTAAGAATGTCTCCTCTGGCACTTTGGGATTTGTCAGTTTTTCTCTGAAGCTGTAAGACCCCCCAGAAAGCTCAGGCCTCCAGGATCTCAGCCCAGGACCGAAGCCACCCCAATCACCATGCGGGAGTTGAAAGCTTGATGCAAACTGCATGAGGCTTTATTAAAGTTGTTTAACGAGCTAACCCCATGTTAGCTCGGGTCTTTCATCCATCCACCATGGCAGATGGCTAGGAAAGATGACGCAAAGCCACTGCATAGAGATCTTATAGGGCAGCGTAAGGGGAGTGTATAGGGGTACTCACAGGCTCAGGATTGGTGTGCCTCCAGGCTTGGAGGGCTTGCCCTGTGTTGATTGGTCAACTAGTTGTTATGGCCCATAGGCCCTCCCAGGGTTGTTGTTATGCTCTGCGCGTCATTGCTGTGCACCTGTCTGTAAAGCACACCCAGAGCCATAAAGCATAGCACCACCAGCTAACTTCTGATTGGTTCCTTGCCAGGAGGCAGGCATCTGACCTCCTAGTGACTAAGACAAGGTCAGACAAGCACATTTTCAGCTGTTATGGCTGCTGAAATGGGGAGCTGTTCCCTTCAAAGCTACCAGCACACACACACACACACACACACACACACACACACACACACACACACACTTTTTTTTAACCACATCACTGCTTGATGAACATGCTGGCTATCTTAGTCAATATTCTATTACTGTGAAAAGACACTATGATGAAGGAAACTTGTCTTAGTTACCTTTGCTGTGATAAAACACCGTGACCAAAACAAGTTATTTCACTCACAGTTCCACATAACAGTTCTGAAGGGACCCGAGTACTGCAAGGTGCTTCCTGCTGGACCCTGAATTAGGCACAGACCACACCCAAACACCAGTTTCCAAACACAAAGTGACCCTTTATTAAGCAAGGCAAAGAGGCAGCAGAACCAGCAGCAAACAGCTATCCAAGTGTTAATTTTAAGAGGGAAAGGGGGAGGTATGTGCTAGAATGAGCTAGGACCTGTTGGTAAGTTTTGATTGGCTATTTTAATTAGGGTAGTCAAAATAATTTTGATTGCTGGACCTTGATATTTTGGTAGTTGGGCCTTGATGCTTTGTCTCAGGATTGAGTCAGTGGCCAAATAAGATATTAGACCCTGGTGGCTAGCTTTAGTAATATAACCTAACAGTTTAGCAAAGGGGAAAAAGGTAAAACTTGTCAGTGCCAGGGCTGGAGAGATGGCTCAGAGGTTAAGAGCACCGACTGCTCTTCTAGAGGTCCTGAGTTCAATTCCCAGCAACCACATGGTGGCTCACAACCATCCCTTGTGAGATCTGGTGCCCTCTTCTGGTGTGTAGATATACATGGAAGCTGAATGTTGTATACATAATAAATAAAATCTTTAAAAAAAAAAAAAACAAACAACTTGTCAGTGCTGACTTATATGCCACCCGATAGCCCTCATCCAGAAGCTGGTGGAAGTAGAAGCAGACACCCACAACTTATCACTGAACTGAATTGGAGTCCAGATGCAGAGAAGGACGAGTGAAGAGCAAAGGGGTCCAGACCAGGCTGGTGAAACCCACAGAAACAGCTGATCTGAACATCAGGGAACTCTTGCTCCCCAGACTGATAGCTGGGATACCAGCATGGGACTGATCCAGACCCTAGGAACATGGGTTTCAGTGAGGAAACCTCAGAAATCTACAGGACCTCCTGTAGTAGTTCAGTACTTATCCCTAGCATAGGTGTGGACAGTGGGAACCCATTCCACATAGAGGGATACTCCCTGAGCCAAGACACATGGGGGTGGGCCCAGGCCCTATCCCAAAGGATATGATAGACTCTGATGACACTCTATGGAAGGCCTCACCATCCAGGGGGAGCAGAAAGGATATATGATAGGTAGGGTTTTAGTTGGGGAGTGATGGTAGGGGAGGACGGGAGGGAGAAGGGAACTGGGATTGACATGTAAAACAATCCTGTTTCTAATTCAAATAAAAAAATCTGAGAAAAAAAAACTTGTCAATGCCATGCTTGGGTTGCTAGAGCCCTTCAAGTTCATCATCAAAAGCAGTGAGGGCAAGAACACACACACACGGCAGGGACATGGAGGCAGGAGCTGATGAAGAGGTCATAGAGGAGTGCTGCTTACTGCCTTGATTAGTCTGCTTTCTTATGGAACCCAGGACCACCAGCCTAAAGATGGCACCACCCTCCATGAACTGGGCCCTCCCTCATCAATCACTAAGAAAATGCCCTACAGGGTTGCCTACAGCCTGGCCTTACGGGGGCATTTTCTTAATTGAGGCTCCCTCTCAAGTGACTTTATCTTATATCAAGTTGACATAAAATTATCTGGCACACAACTGTTTCAAAAGAAAGCATTTAATTGTGGGTAGCTTACAGTTTCAGAGATTTTGTTTTTCAAGACACGATTTCTTTATATAACAGCCCTGGCTGTCCTGGAACTCACTCTGTAGACCAGGCTGGCCTTGAACTCACAGAGATCTGCCTGCCTCTGCCTCCCAAGTGCTGGGACTAAAGCGTGCGCCACCATTGCCTGGCCTGTTTTAGAGATTTAGTCCATTTGATATGGCAGGAAGCATGGCAGCACATGGGCAGACATGGTGCTGGAGCAGTAGCCGAGAGTCCTAAATGCACATCTGCAGGCAGCAGGTAAGAGCTACTGGGCCGTAGCATAGACACTGAGGTCAACAATTGATAAATGGGACCTCCTGAAATTGAGAAGCTTCTGTAAGGCAAAGGACACAGTCAGCAAGACAAAACGGCAGCCCACAGAATGGGAAAAGATATTCACCAACTCCACATCTGACAAAGGGCTGATCTTCAAAATTTACAAAGAATTCAAGAAGCTAGTCTCCAAAACACCAACTAATCCAATTAAAAAGTGGAGTACAGAACTAAATAGACAATTCTCAATAGAGGAACCTAAAATGGCTGAAAGACTCATAAGAAAGTGTTCAACATCCTTAGCCATCAGGGAAATGCAAATCAAAACAACTCTGAGATATCATCTTACTCCTGTCAGAATGACAGGATGTGGAGAAAGGGGAACACTCCTCCACTGCTGGTAGGAGTGCCAACTCATACAGCCATTTTGGAAATCAGTATGGCAGTTCCTCAGGAAAATGGGAATCAATTTACCACAAGATCCAGCAATCCCACTCTTCAGCATATACCCAAAAGAAGCACATTCATACAACAAGGACATCTGTTCATAGCAGCACTATTTGTAATAGGCAGAACCAGGAAGCAACCTAGATGCTACTCAGCTGAAGAATGGATGGAGAAAATGTGGTACATTTACACAATGGAGTACTACTCAGCAGAAATAAAACAATGGAATCTTGAAATTCACAGGCAAATGGATAGAACTTGAAGAAACCATCCTTAGTGAGGTAACCAAGTCACACACACACACACAAAATACATGGTCATCCCATTTCTTTTTAAGATTTATTTATTCATCATGTATGTAATACTCTATCTGCATGTATGCCTGCATGCCAGAAGAGGGCACCAGATCTCATTACAGGTGTTTGTGAGCCACCATGTGGTTGCTGGGAATTGAACTCAGGACCTCTGGAAGAGCAGCCAGTGCTCTTAACCTCTGAGCCATCTCTCTAGCAACTGCCCCCCCCCTATTCTTTTTAAGCCTAGATTTCTTCTCCTATTTATTTTCTCTGCCTGGCAGCACTTCATATCCCTCTCCTCCCTAGCTATTAGACATTCAGCTTTTTATTAGATCAATCAAGTGCCTTAGGCAGGCCAGGTGAAACAGATGTAATCCATCTTTACATAATTAAACACACATCCTTACATCATTAAGCAAATGCAGCATAAATAAAAGTAGCACACCTTTCCACAGTTAAATATTCTACGGCATAAACAAATGTAATACATCTTTACCTAGTTAAAATAATACTCTACAAAGCCTGTCATTTCATTTGTTTACTTATGGAAGGGGCATACACCATGGCAGGCTTGTGGGAATCACAGGACAACTTACAGGAGTTGATTCTTTTCCTTCTACACTGGGCTTCTTTACCTACTTAGCCATCTCACCAGCCTTTAAAGTATCGTGTTATAGCAGTCCAATTTTGGACTCAGACAAAAGACTCAGGTACTGAAGCAAAGAGGGTTAAAATTTAACAGACTAGTGATGTAGCACAGTGTACAGTGTGTGCTTAGCACACATAATGCCTGGGTTTGAGCCCTAATACTGAGAAGTAAAACCAACAGATATGAACATTGTGCTAACAAGGATGTGTACAGGGACTAAAAAGCTGGCTCCAGGGTTAAAGCACTCACTGCTCCTGCAGAGGACCAGTTTTGCAAGCACCCACGTGGAGCTCACAACTGCCTGTAATTCCAGTGCCAGGGGGTCCAATGCCTTCTTCTCACCTCTGAGGACCCCTGCATGCCTCGGTGCACAGACATGCAGTCAGGCACACACATATCCATAAAAACTGTTTTTCAGTTGTTTAATTGAAAGGTTTAACATTGTTTAACTCAATAAGGGCAAATTACAGGAGCAACAGCAATGACTTCCTCAGGCTCATCAGGGATGGCTTCAGGGTAGTGCCCTCACTGTGGGGACACTCACAGACCAAGCCAGGCTCCTGAGGTTGAGAATGCAAAGGACTCGAAACCATCAAAACAGCACACCTGTGCACCAGCTAGCAGGCTCATCAGGTAAGGGTGCCTGCTGCCAAGCCTCATGACCTGAGTTCCATGCCCAGGACCCACACAGTGGAAGGAGAAAACTGAGTCCACACTCTTGCCCTCTGACCTCCACATGGGAGTTGGGCATGAGCAGGGAAATGCAACCCCCCCCCCACACGCACAATAAGTGTATTAATAATTGGGTGAGGGGCTGTGAAAACTTTTGAGGGGTTTATTTTGTAGCAAAGACATCTGAAGTTCTGTCAGGTTGAAGGGGAAGTGGACTTTCTCTGAAAGAGAAAGGCAGATTGATGCATAAAATGAGTTTTGGGGTTTGGGGTGGGGTTTTTTTTGTTTGTTTTTTTGTTTTGTTTTGTTTTGTTTTCTGAGACAAGGTCTCATATGCTGCCCTGGGTGGCCTGAAACTTACTACGTGGGACACATTAGCCTTGAACTCACAGAGAACGACCTACTTCTGGCTCTTAAAGGATTAAAGACGTCTGCCACTAGGCCAGGAAGTGGTGGCACACACCTTTACTCCCAGCACTTGGGAGGCACAGGCAGGTGGATCTCTGATTTCAAGGCCAGCCTGGTCTACAGATATAGAGTAAGTACCAGGACAAGCTACAGAGCTACACAGAGAAACCCTGTCTTGGAGAGAGGGGGGGGAGAGGGGGAGAGAGAAAGGGGGAAAGGGAGAGGGGGAGAGAGAAAGGGGGAAAGAGAGAGGGGGAGAGAGAAAGGGAGAGAGAGGGGGAGAGAGAGGGGGAGAGAGAGGGAGAGAGATTTATATTGCTTCATGCCAGTGGAGATCAGAAGTTAAATACTCTGGAACTAGATTTACAGATGGTTGTCAACCAACACCATGCAGGTGCTGGAACTGAACAACCATCCTGTGTAAGAACAGTAAGTGTCCTTAACCACTGAGCCGTTGCTCTAGGCCCACTGAGATGTCATTCATGTTAGAGCACTCCAGAATTAAAATGAGATGTTTGAAGAGATGTCTTTTTTCTTTTCCTGATTTTTTTCAAGACAGGGTTTCTCTGTAGCTTTGGAGTCTGTTCTGGAACTCACTTTGTAGACCAGGCTGGCCTCAGACTCACAGAGATCTGTTTGTCTCTGACTCCTGAGTGCTGGGATTAAAGGTGTGCACCACTTACGGGGCTGAAGAGATGTCTTAATTAGGTAGCTACTGCTATGATAAAACACCATAACCAAAAGCAACTTCAGGAGGAAAGGGTTTATTTGGCTTATAGGTTCCACTCCATCACTGAGGGAAGTCAGGACAGGACCTCAAACAGGAACCTGGAGGCAGGGACTGAAGCAGGAGCCACAGAGGAACTGTGCTTACTGGCTTGCTCCTCATGGCTTGTTTGGTTTGCTTTCTTAAACAGCCTAAGCCCATTTGCCCAGAGGTGGCATTGTCCTCAGTGGGCTGAACTCTCCTGTATCAATTGTTAATCAAGAACATACCCTACAGCGCTGGAGAGATGGCTCAGAGGTTAAGAGCTCGAGTTCAATTCCCAGCAACCACATGGTGGTTCACAACCATCCGTTATGAGATCTGGTGCCCTCTTCTGGTGTGCAGCTATACATGGAAGCAGAATGTTCTATACACAATAAATAAAATCTTAAAAAAAAAAAAAGAACATACCCTACAGATCTGCCCATAGCTAATCTTTGGAGGCATTGTCTCAGTTGAGGTTTCCTCTCCTCAGACGATTCTAGTTTATGTCACGATGACACAAACAACTAGCTAGATCAGGAGGTAACGAATTTCCAATGTTACTGGAAACTCTGGTGAGCCCCAAGTTCCTGCAGTGCTGCAAGGTGGAATCTTTGTAAGCATGTGCACAAAGGGGTTGGGGGAAAAGAAAAGTACATTATCTCATTAAAAGGATAATTATTCCTCCCAACTTGTTAAAAATCTTAATGAATTTTATTATTTTATGTGAGTATTTTGCCTGTCTGTATGTATGTGCACTATGTATGTGCCGGGTGCCCTAAGAAGTCAGAAGAGACCTTTATAACCTCTGGAACTGGAGTTACAGTTGTGAGTTGACACTTGCGTGGTAGGAATTGAACCCTGGCTCTCTTAAGAGCAACAATTGCTCTTAACCACTGAGCCCTCCTTCTGTCTTCTCAGCATGGCTTTAGGTGAATCAGCCTTCCTTAGAAGTGGTCTCCTAGCCACATAATCGACAGGCCTAGCTGAATTAAATTTGTTTTTTGTGTATATGCCATGTGTGCCCTGATGTGGCCAGAAGAGGGTGTTGGATTTCTTGTAGCAAGAGTTACAGGTGGTGTGAACCACCTAATGTGAGGACTCAGAACCAAACTCTAGTACTCTGGCAAAGCAGCAAGTGCTCTTAACCACTGAGCCTTCTCTCTATCCTAAATTATCTAAATTAACTTTTTTCTTTTTTATTTATTTGTTTGTTTTGTGAATCAATTCTTTTTTGTTTGTTTTGTTTTGTTTGTTTTTGAGACAGGGTTTCTATGTAGCTTTGGAGACTGTCCTGGAACTCATTCTGTAGACCAGGTTGGCATTGATCTCACAGAGATCCACCTGCCTCTTCCTCCTGACTGCAGGGATTAAAGGTGTGCGCCACCACTGCCAGGCATGAATTAACTCTTAAGGGAGGAAACAATGATATTGAAAGGATTAAAAAGAGAAAGTTGAAGAGGGTACCTTTAGGAATGCTCTGCCAAGGTATGCAACCAAGCAAACACACCACCCCAACAGTTAGTGCTAGAGGGTCATTGGGGTAGGGTAAAAGATCGAAAGATCATCATGTCAGAGTGGCTACATGACAGGCAGGCTGATAGAAAGAGCAGGCTCAAGAAGAGAGGCAAGAGACAAGAGAGGCAAGAGAGGGAACTGTGACTGGTGGGCACTTCTAAAGGGTGTGCCTTGCCGGGCATTGGTGGCTCACACCTTTAATCCCAGCACTCGGGAGGTAGAGGCAGGCAGATCTCTGTGAGTTCAAGGCCAGCCTGGTCTCCAGAGCCAGTGCCAAGATAGGCTCCAAAGCTAAACAGAGAAACCCTGTCTCAAAAAACCAAAAAAAAAAAAAAAAAATTAATAAATAAAGGGCATGCCTGTTGCATATCTGATGGTAGAAAGGTACTGGTGGTAAGTGATGACGTAGCTGCCTCGGCAACCGAGGCAGGCTGCTTCTATGGTGAAACTAACAGACATAATGTTCTACTTTGTGGAGGAGGTCAGAATGTTATGTCTCCACCCAAAGCCTAAGACAGGGTCATACCCTATGTCCTGGAACTTTCTCTGACCTCAGATTCACAGATCCAAGTGTGAGTCAGTCACCACACCTGGTGATTCCATTGGTTTGACTGGGAGGAAACAGCTTTCCCTTAGTGAGCTTCAGCAGAGCCTCAAGAGCTATCTTCGATGGTCTCCAAGACTATTATAACATTTCCCTTTCAAGAGTTCCTAAAAGGAGATGAGCTGAAGTCAAGGAATAAATATAACCCATTTCCACCTTGAAACCCAGAGCTCCAACTGCAAAGTTTCTCACTAGAAGGGATTAGTGTCTGGACAGGAATTTTGGTCACTCTCTCACGCACAGCCTCCAGGCAGCTCTTTTAGGATGAGATAAGAAACCAGAGTTTCCTTCTGTACTTCCTGCCTGGAGAGCTAAACATCTTTCTTGCTTCTGGCCAAGGACAAAAATGGACCTGGTCACTTTCAGGGTCCCTGACCTTAAACTGCCTCGTCAATTCTATTGCCTAACCTCCTCACTAGTGATAATGAAAATAATGTTAGTTACTCACTGAAAATTTATGCATACCAGGCTCTATCCTAAATTCTTTGCATAAATTAATTCATTGTATCCTCAAGATAATCTTGGGGGGGGTGTGTCTGCCCAGAGTCAGAAAAAAAGAGGCAGATCTTGGGCTTCACTTGTGCTTCAAACGCAGATAGCTTGTGCCCGGGGTCATCTCCCACAAAACAGACAGATTTCAATCCAGAAAGTTTGATTCTTAGGCCTGAAGTAACTGTTATTATTACCCATTTGATGGAGGAGGTCCTTCTATGTATGTTTGTCTTATTGGTTGATAAATAAAGTACTGTTGGCCAATAGGAAAGCAAGATAGGTGGGACTAGGAGTCAAGGAGGATTCTGGGAAATGTAGTAAAGAGATCCAGGCAGGAAGTGACATAGCAGGGAGTCTCATATATAAGCAAGGGCAAGAAGGAAGTCGTTCCTTTTTCTCTTCCTCCTTCGTTCTGTGGAATTGCCATGTGACCCGGGAAGAGGACACCAGTGGAAGGCGTCCTCCATAAGATAAGTCTTATGATTATGGATGATAATTAAGATTGAGCAAGTAAAATATCCTAAGGTTTGGACAGCACATTGTACCTAATATAAGTCTGTCTATGTTATGTGGGACCTTAACATGGCGGTGGATGGAACTCGGGTGGCCTGGTGGAAAGTGCCCACATGGTGGCAGGGCTCGTTTGAATGGAGTAAAGATTTATTGTTACACCCATTATTTTTCTTTTTGGTTTTTCAAGAGAGGGGGTTTCCCTGTATAGCCCTAGATGTCTGTAGACCAGGCTGGCCTTGAACTCAGAGAGATCTGCCTGCCTCTGCCTCTGCCTCTGCCTCTTGAGTACTGGGATTAAAAGTGTGCACCACCACACTTAAAAAAAATTCTTTGCATAACACTTGATCAAACTCAAAGGCTGGTGCAGACTACCTGCATCTCCGTGCCTAAGCTTTGGGGTTCAGGCAGAGATTTGTAACTGAGGGTTGGATGGGCAGGGTAAAGGGGAGTTACATTCTGAGTAGGAAGAGTAATTTTCATGAGACTAGTGTCTGCATTCATTGTCCACTGGGTTTGGAGCGGGTGCTGGATTAAAGATTTTATATGGGTTGGGGCTGGAGAGATGGCTCAGTGATTAAGAGCACTTATTGCTCTTGCAGAGGACCCGGTTTCAGTTCCCACAACCCACATAGTGGTTCACAACTGTATGTAACTCCAGACCCATGGGATCCAAACTCTCTTCTGACCTCCATAAGCACCAGGCATACCCATGGTGTACTTACATACATGCAAACATAAAACTCACTCACATAAAATAAATATATCTGACTTTTGGGGCTGGGTGTGGTGGCATATGCTTTTAATCTTAGCACTTGGGAGGCAGAAGCAGGCCAAACTCAAAAGCCAGTTTAAGAGCAGTCTGGTCTATATAGCAAGGTCAAGAACAGCCAGAGCTACTTAATGAGACCTTGTCTTAAATTTTTTTAAATGAAAATAAAATATTTTATACACATAGAGGTAGATAATCTAGGAAAGTATCAGTGGGATATAAAGTATAAGTTCTCAAAGTACTACTAGCTATTATGATTATCTTTTTTTCCATTCATTTATTTAGTTCATAAATAAAGTCATGCACAATTATGATACAGAATACAGTATGTTCACAATGGCATGGCTAAATTAAACCAATTAACATGTTATATCACAAATATTCATCATTTTTTGAGAACACTTAAAGTATACTATCTCACAACTTTTAAAATATAGCATATTGTTATCAACCATATTTATCATGCTCTCAGTAGACCTTAAGATTTCAGAGAGTCCATGCCTCTTGTCCAACCGCAGTTTTATATCCTTAAACCAATTGTTTCCCATTGTTAAAAGTCCCACATTGAAGCCTAATAGCCACAATTCTGCTCTAAGTTCCCATAAGTTCATCATTTCTAGGTTACACATAAAATTGAAATTGTGTGATATTTGCCTTCCAGTGTGTCACTTTTTTTTTTTTTTGGCAAGCATATAACTTTACTACTTACTAAAGATGAAATCAAATTTGCATGCACAGGTGAGCACTCACTGAAACACCTTGGATTCATCACATATTTGAGTTTCAATTAGCATATATATATATATATATATATATATTTATATTTATATAAAAAGAGCAATAATGGCAATATGTTATGCATCAATAGCAGCAACAGCTTTTCCAGGTTCTGCAGTCATTTGAACAAAATTGTAGAGACATCCAGCACACTCCATTTTAAAAAAACAAAAAACAAACAAAAACAATAAAACAAACAAACAAACAACAAAAAAGTAAAAAACAGAATCCCAGAAAACAGCACAGTTGTGTTACTCTTGTGGTACTTGGCACCATTTTTTTTTTAAATTAGTTTCTCAGTCATCATCTGGGAGGAAACCATTCTGAGCAACATCATTAAAAACAGCTCTGATAAAGCATGGTCACTACTGTGTATCATAAAGCAGGTCCACATATGAGTGAGTACATATCATGTTTGTCTTTTTGTGATTGGGTTACCACGCTCAGAATGGTTTCTTTGAGTTCCATCCATTTTCCTGCAAATTTCAAGATTCAATTGTTTTTTTCTGCTGAGTAGTACTCCATTGTGTAAATGTACCACAATTTCTCTATCCATTCTTCGGTTGAAGGTCATCTAGGCTGCTTCCAGTTTCTGGCTATTACAAATAATGCCGCTATGAACATGGTTGAACATATGTCCTTGTTATATGAATGTGCTTCTTTTGGGTATATGCCTAGGAGTGGAATTGCTGGATCTTGTGGTAGACTCATTCCCATTTTCTTGAGGAGTCGCCATACTGATTTCCACAGTGGCTGTACAAGTTGGCACTCCCACCAGCAGTGGAGGCGTGTTCCTCTTTCTCCGCATCCTCTCCAGCATAAACTGTCATTGGTATTTTTGATTTTAGCCATTCTGACAGGATTAAGATGGTATCTCAAAGTTGTTTTGATTTGCATTTCCCTGATGACTAAGGATGTTGAACACTTTCTCATGTGTGGTCAACAATTGATAAATGGGACCTCCTGAAACTGAGAAGTTTCTGTAAGGCAAAGGAGACAGTCAGCAAGACAAAACGGCAGCCCACAGACTGGGAAAAAGATATTCACCAACCCCACATCTGACAGAGGGCTGATCTCCAAAATATACAAAGAACTCAAGAAGCTAGTCCCCCAAACACCAAACAACCCAATTAAAAAGTGGGGTACAGAACTAAATAGACAATTCTCAATGATTGTCTTTTTAAGCACTTATTTATTGTGCATGTATGGGAGGAGGGGATATGGGTGTCATAGCACTGGTGTAGAGGTCAGAGGACAACTTGCAGAAGTCAGTTCCATCTACTAATTGGGTCTGGGAATAGAACTCAGGTCATCAGGTTTAGCAACAAACACCATTAACTGCAGAGCCATCTTGGCTGCCCTGTCATGATTGCTTTTAATCCTCACAAGAAGTTAAATTAGACTTCTGTTATTGATCCATTATGCTGATGGAAAAACTGAAGTTTTGAGAAGCATATCCCCCAAAGCAATGAACTCAAAAGCCAGAAGTGAATTTAAGTGAATTTAAAAACCAGAATGTGAACTCAGATCTGGTAGACAGACCACCTTATTTCCCGCTAGAAGTTCTGTGGTTGCAGGAAGTCAATAATGGAGGTTAATGTAGAGAGAAAGTCTAAAAACTGGGCTTGGTGGTGCTTGCCTGTGAGCCTAGCACTTGGTAGGAGAATCAAGAACTCATGGACATCCTTGAGAGTTCAAGACCAGCCATTGGGGGAAATATAAAGAGATAGGTAGGTAGGTAGATAGATAGACAGACAGACAGACAGACAGATAGATGGAGAGAAGGAGATACTACACCTAGATAAATCTAACAAATTAGCCAAATTAGCAAGCCATTAGCTGTTTGCCTTGTTCATTGTGTCGGGATGGAGTGGGCAGTGAAGAGGTGTTTCCCACAGCACATATAAAAAGATCAGAAGACAATCTCTTCTATCATGTGGATTCTGGGAATCAAACTCAGATCATCACTCTTGGCTGCCATCCCCCACTCTCCTTTGTGGTGATATGCTGTTTATGATCTAAGAAAGCCACTGGAGATCTGGATGCAAAGCCAGCCACACTAGTTAGCTGTAGAAGCTGGGTGGTGGTGGCACACAACTCAGCAGAGAGGCAGATGGATCTCTGTGAGTTCAAGGCCATCCAGGGCTACATGAGAGTGAACCAGTCTAAAAGAGAAACAGCTCACACCTTTAATCCCAGCTCTAGAGAAGTATATAAGGAAGAAGCAAAGGGTCTCATGTGAGATTCCCTTTCCAGTCACAGGGAAGACAGGATCTCCATTTCAGCCTTGGTAAAGGTAAGAGCTACTGGCTGGCTGTGTTGCTTTTCTGATCTTCAGGCTTGAATCCCAGTGTCTGTCTCTGGGTTTTTATTATTTGTGCTACACTCCTTTACTTTTGGATCCATCTTGCCAGCAGCTCCTCATTAGTTATTTGAAATTAAATCTCTCTCTCTCTCCCCCCTCTCACTTCCCCCTCTCTCTCTCTCTGTGTGTATGTGTGTGTGTACACATGCTCCACTGTGCATGCACATGTAGAAACAAAAAGTCAATGTTGAATGTCTTCCCTAATCAGTCTCCACATTTTTCTTTAAAGATTGTATTTATTTATTTATTATGTATACAGTCTTCTGCCTGCATGCAGGCAGAGGGCACCAGATCTCACTCAAGGCAGTTGTGAGCAACCATGTGGTTGCTGGGAATTGAACTCAGGACCTCTGGAAGAACAGTCAGTGCTCTTAACCTCTGAGCCATCTCTCCAGCCCCCAGTCTCCACATTTTAAAAAGAGATTTATTTATTTTATTTTGTGTATATGTATGTGAAGGCAGAGTATCTTGTTCCGACTGGTCCTACAACCGATTAGCCCTAAACAAACACACAGAGACTTACTAATTAATTGTAAACTGTTTGTCCAATGACTTAGGCTTCTTATTGGCTATCTCTCTCTTAATTATTAACCCATTTCTATTAATCTATGTATTGCCAGGAGGCTGTGGCTTACCTGTAATCCGGCATGTTACTCCTTCAGTAGCATGGCATCTCCTCACCAGCAACTCTCTGTTTCCTCTTCCCTCATTCTCTTAATCTGGTAGCCCCACCTATACTTTCTGCCTGGCTACTGGCCAGTTAGTGTTTTATCCATTAACCAATAAGAGAAACAAACATACAGAAGAACATCCCCCATCATGGATGTTTTGCCTGCATGTATACCTATGAAGCACAAGTAATCAGTGCCAGAAGGAGCTAGAGAGGGTGTGGGGTCTCCTGGGACTGGAATCAACAGAGGATTGAGAACCTGTGAAAATCTGAAGTGTGAAAAGATGATATCAGGGGGCTGGAGAGTTGGCTCAGAGGTCAAGAGCACTGACTGCTCTTCCAGAGGTCCTGAGTTCAATTCCCAGCAACCACATGGTGGCTCACAACCATCCCTTATGAGATCTGGTGCCCTCTTCTGGTGTGCAGATATGCATGGAAGTGGAACGTTGCATACATGATAAATAAATAAATCTTTAAAAAAAAGAAAAGATGATATCAGAATACAAATATTCTAACTTGTGAACACACACATACATACAAGCAAAATGTACATGTGTACACACATGTGCACATATGTGTATGTGCACATAGAAATGCATGTGAATATATAGTTATAAACACTATATATACATATATATGGCATGTGTGTATACATGAGTACACATGTCCTAGTTTCTCTGTGATAAACACTATGACTCTAACCAACATAAGAATAAAAGGGTTTATTTCATCTTAAAACTCGCAGGTCACCATCTGTCATTGAGGGAAGTCAGGGCAGGAACTGAAGCAGAGGCCATGGAGGAACATTGCATACTGGCTAGCCTTTCCTGACTTGCTCAACTTGCCTCCTTACCCAACCCAGGACCATCTGCCCAGGGATGGCACCGCCCACATTGGTCTGAACTCTCCCACGTCAATCATTAATAAAGTAAAAACCGAAGACATTCCAATAGGCCAATCTGTTGGAGGCAATTTCTCAGCTGAGGATCCATCTTCCCAAAAGACTCTAGTTTGTGTCAATAACCAACCAGCCCGACATGTATGTACATACATATATGTAGAAGTATGTGTGCAATACCCATATATACTTACTTTTTATCAAAAAAGAAGAAACACGCCTTTAAACCCAATCAACACTCAGGAGGCAGAGGCAAGAGGTTTTCTGTGAATATGAGGCCAACATGGTCTACAAAGCAAGATCCAGGGTTACAGAGAGAGATCTTTCCTCAAAGCAAAAAGAAAGAAAGAAAAAGAAACATTAAAATTTGCTAACATTCCCATGTTGGGATTGACCTCAGTACACACAATTGGCATGTATGTTAGAAACATGTTACTGAGATTCAAATAAAATGCCTGTCAAGTCACTTAAAAGGGGTGGCTCATGCTTGGAATTCATGGTCTCTTGTGGAGGTGAAGGCATGGTGGCACAAGTAGCTTGCTTGTGTCTTTGACATTGGGAGCATTAGGTCGTCCACTCACAACTCAACAGACCAGGAAAAAAAAAAAAGACAGGAAGTAAAGCTAGGTTATAAACTGCATAGGCCACCCTTCCACCCCACCATCAACCCAATTCCTCTGGAGAGGCTCCAACTCCTGTAGAATCCCTAGCTAAGACAGGGGCCAGGGGGAAAATGTTATGATTTAGATGTAAAATACCTCACATGTGTAATCACTTGGGCCCCCAGCTGTCAGTGCTGTTTTGGGAACATATAAGAAATTTCAATGACTTTCAGAAAAGACTGTTGAGAAGTAGTAAGATAGACACAGAGAGAGCCTTGGCCCTTTTGGACGAAGGAATGGTAGAGGTAGGAAGTAACTGTGTCTGCTCCCCTGCTTCTCTGATCCTTAAGGTTCTTACCCCAATTTTTTATTGGTAAGACTAATTAGATTAATGCTTCATTTCTAAACACTGTTTTTAAATGAGTTTGAATCAACTATTGCAGTTATCTGCTGACCTTCAGACATGTAGGCTGTGGCATGTGTGTGAACTTTCATGCTGGAATTTACACACACACACACACACACACACACACACACACACACACACACACGGTGTGAATGAGAATGGTCCGTGTGTCACTGGAAGGGGGCTTTGAGGTTTCAAAAGCCCAAGCCATTCCCAGTGAGTTCTCTGCCTCTCTCTGCTTCCTGCTTACAGATCGCAATGTAAGCTCTCAGCTACTGCTCCAGTGACATGCCTGCCTGCCTGCCTGGTGCTGCGTGCCATGCTTCCCACCATGAAAGTCATAGACTAACCTTTAAAACTGTCATCTCCAGTACACTCTTGGTTCTGTAAGTTGCTTTGGTCATGGTGTCTCTTAACTGAAATAGAAAAGTAGCTGAGATGCTCACTAACAGGAAGACTGAAACTAGATGAAGTGGTACATGTGTGTAATCCTAGCACTTGAGGCCGAGTTCAAAACCAGCCTCGGATAGTGAGTTCCATGAGAAACTGACTCAAAAACAAACAATACACAAACAAATTAGCAAGCAACAGAGAACTGGGGTGGGGGTTGGGGAGGAAACCTGGAGAGAGGCTTCAGTGGTGAAGAGCATTTGCTGTGCTTGCAGAGGAGCCAGTCACATCCCAGAAACCACATGGTAGTTCACAACTCCAGTACCAGGGCATCTGACACCCTCTTCTGGTCTTCATTGGGCACTTTCAAACATATGGTACACATGCGTGTAGGCAAACACTCATACACCTGTAATGAGGCAAGAAGATAAATCTACTAGCTACATATCAAACTTGAGGTCAGCCTGAGCTACATGAGACCTTGCCTCAGAAAATGACAGTGATATCAAAGTGCCTTTTCAAAGCAGACTTAGTGTTTATACATGGAGAAACATTGACTTTGTGATAGAAAATTCTGGTGGCCCCTGCCTTCAGCTAATGATTATCTTGAACATTAGCCATACCAGGACAATCAGACAAGGTGCTCCTCTTGTCATAACACTCTAGGAATGGTGTAGGGTTGCTTTAACACATAAGCCAAATCTAATTATGATGAAATGTCAGCCAAACCCAGATTGAATAGCATTCTACAAAATACCTACCATGCTTTCATGCCAGATGCAAAGTGAATGCTGAGCTATCATGGCCAAGCACAATAACCCAATTCTGGGTCAGATTCTGGACAAGAAAAATGAAAGGGCTGTGAAGGACACTGTTTGACAGCTTATGAAACCTGAATAGACTTTGGATTAGATATTAAAAGATTAATAATAAAAAACCTTTTATTTAGGTCACTGTATGAACTGTGTAAGAGAATGTCCTTGCTTTTGACAATACACAAAAAAAGTACCTAGAGGCAAAAGGAATGATTGCCTTCTAAGCCTCCCAAGAACTTAATTTAAGTGGTTCAGAAAAAAAAAAACTCATGCATGTACACACACAAGGGAATAAAATGAATGAATCTAGCATAGAGAGAATTGTCTAAGAGGTGACTAACCTATGATTTGATGGACATATGGTAATTGCTCAGACTATTCAGCAAGGGATTGGAAATTTTAATAGGTCACAACAAGTGCTTTAAAGGTTGATCATCAGGACATGTATGTACATGTACCAGGGCCTGCATGTATGTGTGTGCAATGTGTGTGTGCATTCACTAACTGCATGGGAGGTTATTCTGTTTGTGAGAGCAGAAAAAAATAACAAGCTTTAACGTCAAGTTTGGATCGTGGTGGTGTGGTGGCTTCCTGTACTCTCAACACTTGGGAGCATGAGGTAGGAAGATGGACAAGAATTTGAAGATGGCCTGCCTAGTTTGCATAATGAGTTCTAGGCCAGCTGGAGCCACAGCCAAGATTTTTATTCAAAAACAACTATACAAAATAATCAAATGAAAAGACATTGTTCCAAAAAAAAAAAAGTGGAAAAAAAGTTTGAAATAGCATCCTTTTCTTTGTTTGGGTTTTTGGACAGGATTCCACTGTCTAGCCTAGTCTGCCCTTGAACTCCTTTAAACCAATTGCTGGGATTACAGGTAAGTACCAGGACACACAGCTGGGACAGTCTGTTGACATATACCCAGGCTGGCCTCAAACTCACAACAATTATGCTGCCTGGGTGTTTCAAATGGTGAGATTTCAGGCTTGCAACACTCTTCCCTGTTTGATTATCTGCATATTCTGGAGTTAATAATTGTGGTGTTTTTCAATTGACTTATTTTCATTTAATTCCAAACCCTTTGATGATTGCTTAAATCTCCCTCAAAAGCTTGCCTGGTGTGGTGAAGCAGGTTTGCAGTCCCAGCCTGTGGAGGCGAATGCAGGAAGGGCTGGAGTCACTTTCCACCACATCATAAATTCAGGACCAGTTCCACATGAGACCTCGTCCAAGAAAAACAATAAGCAAATAAGTAAGTGGGAGATTAGGGCCTGGGGATGTAGCTCAGTGGTTATTTGCCTAGCACATTGCAACAGAAGGGAAGAGGGGAAGGAAGGAGGAAGAAGGAAGAGGAGGGGGGAAGAGGAGGAGGAGGAAACGAAGGAAGAAGGCAAACTCCCAATCTTGAAGACATGAGAAAGCAGCAAGGTACAGTGACGAAGAAACTGCTTGCTTCATAAACACAAGGCCTGCCAGACAGCACCAAGCTCCAGTGACCGCCACGTGACACTTTGCAGAGGCGGCTGGCTCTGGGCAAAAAGAATTGCCACAATTTTCCAAGCGCAGCAGAGAACATAATAACTTTATTGTGCTACTTGTTTCCCTCCTAATGGGAAGTTCATTCTCACTGGGCCCTCTTCAAGCCCTGGTGTCTAGACAGAGAAGAAAATTCCATCTAGAAGCATGGAGCAGAGAGAGAAGGAACATGTTAATAGCTAGGCCAGACCTGATGTCTGGGGACCATAGTCACTGAAAAGAAAGGAGCTATTTCCTTAGTTGTTGAGCGCTCTCTCTCTCTCTCTGTCTCTCTCTGTCTGTCTCTCTCTCTGTCTGTCTCTCTGTCTCTGTCTCTGTCTCTGTCTCTGTCTCTGTCTCTCTCTCTCTCTCTCTCTCTCTCTCTCTCTCTCTCTCTCTCTCTCTCACCCACTTTTATGTGGGTTCTGGGGATCAAACTCAGGTGGCCAGCTTGCCACCCATCCCCCCACCCCCATAGAGTCTTACTTACACAGGCTGGAATGACATTGAATTTCCATGTGTCACCACCTCTCAAGTACAGGTATGTGCCACCACACCCAGTTTTATGACATCCTGAGAATCGAACCTAGGGCATCATGTATGCTAGGCAACTCCTTCTTTATCACCAAGTATTGTAGATTCCCTGTGAATGCCATGGGCTCTGATTCATGAAGGACCACACAGGCTCGTTTCCAGCTTAGCTCTGTTAGGATCCTTTGGGTTTTACTGGGTCTGCCTTAGTGTTTTGGCTTGGGCTTCTGGATTGTCTCATCCTGACAAATTGGCACCTGCTGCCACACCCAGAAGCAGCTTCATGACTCCTTTTCCATCTTTGGCCAAACCCATAGCCTGATTCTGCAAGCATCACCACACACACAGCTGTGTGCCTTCCCCTTGGAGTTTTGCAGGCAGAATGGCTTTCCCTGCTGAGGCTCCCCATATAGAAAAATTGCTCCCTAGACTCTGTTTACATAGGATTCTTTGTTCACATAGAACTTGGACTTTAACTCACAAGCATTCCTCAGGCTTCGTATTTCTCTTCGGCTGTGGAACTTGGGAGTTTTCTCGTGGAATCTGTAAAGAAAAGAGCCAAGAAACGTATCTTTAGCTGGCAGATAAGTAAACTTAAATTTTTAGATACAAAAATAAATTTAATTTCATTGCCACGTTACAATTTTTTTTTTTTTAATTCAAGGGTGGGAAGGACACATACCATGCATGGCACACAGGCAGAGGTCAAAGGACAACTTGCAGGAATACGTTCTCTCCTTCAACCATATCCGTCCCAGGGATCAAACTCAGGTGGTCAGACTTGGTAATAAGCACCTTTACCTGCTAAACTAGTGTTTTCTCAACCTTCCTAATGCTGCCACTCTTTAATACAGTTCATGCTGTAAACCCTCACCACCATAAAGTTGCTACTTTATAACTGTAATTTTGCTACTGTCATGAATCAGAATGTAAATATCTGATATTTCTATTGGTCTTAGGCTACCCCTGTGAAAGGGTCATTTGAACTGAGGTGTCTCGACCCACATGTTGAGAACCAATATGCTAAACCCTCTATTTAAAAATTAAATTCAAAGCTTGGGAGATGGCTCAGTGGGGTAAAGTGTTTGATACGTTTGATATTGCAAGCGTGGGGAACTGAGTTCAGATCCCCCACTCCCTTCCACTCCACCCCACCCCTACTCCCCACAGCCATGTAAGAGCCAGGCTCCCAGACAAGCAGCTGTCACTCTAGCACACAGAGAGGTGGGAATTGGATCCTTGGGGGCTTGCTGGCCAGCCAGACTAGCAGAGAACAGCCAGCTCCAGATTCAGTGAGAGACTGTCTCCAAAAAGATGTGGCGAAGGACTGGAGAGACAGCTGAACTTTGGAACTCTCCTGCCAAAGGATCTACTGTTGAGAGATGTTCATACTGCTGGGGCAGTTGACAGCTGTGGAAGCAGAACCCGGGTCAGGCTGACCCAGATAGAGAAAAACACAGAGGCAGAAAATGGCAGTAGAGTAAAGGAAGGTTGACCATAATTTAAGAGTTGGGTGCTATGGGTGTAATCCTGCTGGGACAGTTCTTTGTATGCAAATCAATGAGGCTCAGGATTTTAGGCAAAGTGTTCTGCAATCTTCCAGACCTACCTGGCAAGAATACACATTCTGTGCATGACCACATCTTGGCACTGTGCCAAGGATGCTGATGAACAACAATATAATTCTTCCTATTGGAATTATTTATATGGGTTAATATATCGATATGCATGCATCTTGTGAATAACTATTATGGCCCCTAGCCAGCCATAGTGGAGCAGGCAGGAAGAGGCAGATCTCTAAGAGTTTGAGGATAGCCTGATTTACATATTGCGTTTCAGGGCAGCCAGAGATACATAGTAAGACTCTGGTCTCAACAAAAACAAAAACAAGGCCAGACTGTGCATGCCTTTAATCCCAGCACTTGGGAGGCAGGGGCAGGCAGATCTCTGTGAGTTCAAGGCCAGCCCCCGGTCTACAGAGTGAGTTCCAGGACAGCCAGGATTCCACAGAGAAACCCTGTCTGATAAAAATGAAAAACAAAAAACAAAAACAAAACACAAAAAATTACTGCCCTTAATGCTGCACCAGAAGTCTTCAGAGGAAGGGATTTTTGGGGAGAAAACGGGGCAAAGAGGTAGCATGTGGGAGAAGAAAAAAATATTTACATCACTGAATGTGGAACAAAGAACAAAGGAACAAAACAATCCCTTAACTGTGCAAGAAGGGTATTATTGTGAATGTAGGTAGAACCGTTACAGACTCCAGCACAGTGTGTGTGTGTGTGTGTGTGTGTGTGTGTGTGTGTGTGTGTGTGTGTATGTGTGTTGAGAGAGGACCTCTTGACTTGTTCTAGAGGTTAGGGGAAGAAATCACTATTTCACTAATAGGAGGAGGTTATCTCCATGCTCTTTATAGGGGTTCCTCTTTTGCTCTTAGATGTCTAGATCATTGACCTGTTTGTTTATTTAATATATTTTGAGACAGGGCTTATTATGAAGCCCCAGTTGACACAGAACTACTCCCTGTGTAGACCAGGGTGGCCTTAAATGCACAGAGCTCCACCTGCCTCTCCTTCCTTTCATCCTAGCACTCAGGGGGCAGGGTCAGAAAGATCTCTGTGAGTTCAAGGTCAGCTTTGTCTACATGATGAGTTTTAGGGCACACAGAGATACTGAGACCCAATTGGGGGACAGGGCTGGGGGCATACATCATTAATTCTAGCACTTGGGGGCTTGGGAAGGAGAGGCAGACAAATCTCTGTAGGCAACTTGGTCTACATAGTGAGACTCTGTGTGTCAAATAATAAATAAATAAGAAAGATTATATTAACATGTGTGATGAGTATAAACAAATGATAGTAACCATATCTTCTTATATCTGGACAAATTTCCACTTTTCATGAATGAGAGAGAAACTATGATTTCACTGTTCTTGTTTTGAGTTGTAAGTGTGCCATCTCTTGAGAGTATGTGAAACAGTGAACTGCAAAACCTACCAGCTGTGTATCTTCCTGGGTATCAAAAGCCTCAAGTGTGGTTTCTAGACTTTCTATAATTTATTTTAAAGATTTACTTAGCTTTATGCTAGGTGGTGGTGGCACACAACTTTAATCCAAGGAGGCAGAGCCTGGTGGATCTCTGTGAGTTCAAGGCCAGCCTGGTTTACAAAGTGAGTTCCAGGACAGGCTCCAAAAGCTACACAGTGAAACCCTGTCTCAAAAAACAAACAAACAAACAAAGAACCCCCCCCAAAAAAAAACCCAAAAACAAAAATGGATTTACTTACTTTATTTATATGCACCAGTGCATATAAACTGTTTATATGAGAGCAGTGCCCTTTGTGACCAGAAGAAGAGTGTCAGATCCCCCAGAACTGGAGCTGTCAGCCTCAACCACTAGGTCATCTCTCCAGCCCCATTTTCTCCAGTTGTAGACAAAGGAGAATTTCCTAATGTTATAATCCAGGCAAACGTAAACCTGGCCCCACCCCTTAAGGCCCTGGCAGAGGCAGAGTGGTCACCCCTGTACCCCTGCACCCCTGCATCCCTGACAGGCAGTACCAATTCTGTACACAGGTGCAAAGGTCCCTTTAAGAGACAAGCTCTGCCCACTTCTAGTCTCTTTCTGCTGTTTCTCTGAAGAGACAAGTCTCTCTCTCTCTCTCTCTCTCTCTCTCTCTCTCTCCCTCCCTCCCTCCCTCCCTCCCTTTCTCTCCTTCTCTCTCTCCTCTCTCCCTTTCCTTTCCCATTCCCTTTCTCCCCAATAAAGTTTCCCACGTAACCTCTGCCTGGCGTGGTCATCCCACCATGGGATCCGCCAAGATCCCCCTCCTGCTGCATATCATAACACCTACCTCCTTCCAGATAGCTCTGTTTTATTAGTTTTATATGTATATCTATCATACAATTTTTTATTTAAAGCCTTATTTTTATTTGTGTGTATACTGGGAACCTAACTCAGGTCCTCTGGAAGAACTGCAAGAGTTCTTAACTGCTAAGGCATTTCTCCAGCACCATAAGGTTCTGTTTAAAGCAACTGTGACATTGTTTGTGTTTTTAAAATAACTTTTAAGGGACTAGAGAGATGTGTTCTTGCTTGCAGAGGACCTAAGTTAGGTTTCCAGCACTCACATGGTTTTTCACAAATACTCCTAAATCCAGAGGATCTGATGCCTGCTTTTGACCTCTGAGGGCATGTGGCTCATACATGGTGTGCATGCACACATGCAGGCAATACCACTTATTCAAATAAAATATACATCTAATATTTTTTATTGAAAAAAATTTTCAATGGCTTGTCAATTTTATCTGGATATTCTCTGGTTCATAAGAATTAAGTAACCTAATACATTTTAATTTGGTTGACTGTGATAGAGTGCTAGAAGTATATAAAAACAATCTCTGGCACAAAGATCCCCAGATGCAATGTGCCCCTGCTCAATAAGCTGTAGGTGGAATTACCTGTCAATAGTAAGTTCCAGTAATCTCTAGCTACCTAAGTTTGTCCAAAGATCCATAATACATAACTTTCTCTATTGCTAATGATTTTTGTCATCAACATTGTGAGTCTATATAATTTGACATCTTCAAGGTTTTTCTATTGTTTTTGAGACAGGGTCTCAAGTAAATAGCCCTGGCTGTCCTGGAATTCACAGAGACCGACCTGCCTCTACCTCCATTTCTTGAGTACTAGGGTTAAAGGTGAACACTTCCACACCTGGTGACATTTTCATAAAAACAGAAAAACTACAAGAAACCAGGCATAGTGATCCATGCCTTTAATCCCAACACTCTAAAAGGCAGAGGCAAGAGGGTCTCTGTGAGTTCAAGGCCAGATTGGTCTACATAGGTGAGTTCTAGGACAGTCAGGCCTAGATAGACAGACCCTGTCTCAAAATAACTAAACCAAACTAACCAACCAAACGATAATAGCAAAACTATAGGAGAAAGAAAAAAAGGGAGAATTAGGAGAGAACATGAAGATTTGGGGCTGGGATGTATGTAACTCAGTGGTAGAGAATGTTTGCCTAGAACAGGTAAGTCCCTGTGTTTGATCCCCCATATCAAACTAAGAAGGAAGAAGAAACAAATGAACAAACAAACAAACAAAAAACAGAGGATTTTTACTGAGAAATTTACATGGTTTACAGCAAATGTTGCTTGGGTTCAAAGGCACGAGTGAATTTCCAGAAGGGCTTCAGTGCTTTGGAGTGTTATATAACCATTTATCTGATATATTGCAAGCTTCAAGGTGAGCCTCTGGATTTTCCTGTTTATCAAGGAAGCAGGAATCATCATTATCACTGTGGCTTGGGACTCACATATCCTGCCTTATTTATCAGCTCCATCAAGGTGATGGCTATCGGAACAGACAGTTACTGCTAACTTCCCATGAGCCAAGATGTCAGGTAATTGCAAAACAACCTTGGCATATAGGTCAATATGTTCCCTTCTATTTAGTGTGCACATACTCTGAAGGTTTTAATGGGAAAGGAAAAGTACTAGATACTCTTTTCAGAGTGCACCGAGAAGACTATGGCCCTGGGTTTTTCTTTTTACATTTTATTTACTTTTATTTCATGTGCATTGGTGTTTTTTTGTTTTGTTTTGTTTTGTTTTGTTTTTTTGCCTTCATGTATGTCTGTATGTGGGTGTCGGATCCCCTGGAACTGGAGCTGCAGACTGTTGTGAGCTGTCATGTGGTTGCTGGGAATTGAACCCAGGTCCTCTGCAAGAACAGTCTGTGTTCTTAAATGCTGAGCTATGGCTCTTGTATTAGACCACAAACAAAGCTATCAGAGTGGCTGATCTTAAACCCTGGCAGATTATCCCTCCTATGTGGTCATCCTTAATTTTTGTAATTTCCCCAGTGCCCACAATGCCTGGCCCATTTACTTAGATATGTTTAACTGGATTGTCAGCAAATATATGTGAAATAAAACCCATCGGTAAAGTTGGTCAATTTTACTTTATTTCACAGTACAGTGGTTTAGAACCATGGTCTTGTTATGTTAGGCAAATGGTCTACCGCTGAGCCACCACCACTCCCCAGTTAAGTTGTTTGGGTGTCAGGAATCTATCAGGGCCTGATAACTGTTTTGTGCACTTATTGGGTGAAGCAAGCTTGAACCTAAGTAAGGCCTTGTACATGCTAGGTCAGTGTCCTACCACCAAGCTACATCTCCACATCTATTTTTTTTTTTAATTTTTATCTTGGAATGGTCTTATTAAGATGTTCCCAGGTGGCCAGGCAGTGGTGGCACATGCCTTTAATCCCAGCACTCGGGAGGCAGAAATAGCAGATCTCCAAGTTTGAGGCCAACCTGGTCTACCCCCCCAAATATATATATATATATATATATATATATATATATATATATATATATGGTTCAGCCAGTTAAGAGTACTGGCCGGTCTCCCAGAGGACGTGGGTTCAATTCCCAGCACTCAATTTTCTGTGACTCTAGTTCCAGGGGATCGTACACCCTCACACAGACATACATGTAGGCAAAATACAAATACACATAAAATAAAAATAAATTATTTGAAAAACAAAAGAAAAGCCGCTCAGTTAGGACATTTTGTTAGTGTGGCCAAAACTGGCTAAGACAGCATTACAGTACTTACAGCTCTGCTTACCTAACTAGAGCTGTTTTGCTGATAAGATCTCTGTGACCTGATCTACAGCCTCCTAAACTGTGACAGTTCTAGTGGCAGTTGATAACCAGCAGAGTGCCACACAAATGAAGCACTGATGGATCTCAGTTGTGAAAGTTCTATGAAGATTAGGATTCCAAAATCTGTCATCAGATTGCAAAACCAAGATGTGTTCAGCTGGAACAAAGGATTATCTGTCAGGAAGATAATCACACATAATCACAGACAATTGCACAGTGCCTGCGTCCTTCATTTTAAACTTAAGTCTAATGCTTCAGGCACAACAATCCTGATATTTATAACCATATTTAAAAAGCACTTTAGAATAGCTTTTTAAAATAAGCTTTCATAATATACTTTGTTGACCTTGGGGGAGGGGGAAGGAGGTTGAGATAAGGTCTCCAATAGCCCAAGCTGTCTTTTAACTCACTCTATAGCTCAAATTGGTTCTGTACTCCTGATCCTCCTGCCTCTGCCTCAGGACTAGTAGAATTACAGGGTGTGTTGCCACACCCAGATGCCCTTTTAACTTTTAAAATAGCTTTTGGGGCTGGAGAAATGATGGTTAAAATGACCTGGATTCACTACCCAGCTGCCACATGGATGGCTCAAAGCTCTGTAACTCCAGTTCCAGGGGATCTAACACCCTCTTCTGACCTCTGTGGGCACCAGGCACATATGCCATGTGCAGACATTAATTCTGACAAAACATGCATGCACATGAAATAAAAGTAATAAATTTTTTTTAAAAAAGTAAATGAAGTAGCTTTCTTTTCTCTCCTTTGTTTTTGTTTTGTTTGAGGTAGGGTCTTCCTATGTAGCCCTGAAAATTCACTATGTAGACCAGGTTGGCCTCAAACTCATGAAGATCCACCTGCCTCTGCCTCCTGAGTGCAGGAATTAAAATCATGTGCCACCACAACCAGCTAAAACAACTTTCTAAGATACCTCCACAAAAAAGCATTAACATAAAAATACTACTACTAATTACTAAGTAGTGAAAAAAGCCCTACTGATACTTAATTCTACTATTAATAAATTAAATGGGATTCAACAAAATAAAACTTGTTATATTAGGTCAAGCATGGTGGCATATATTTTAATCCCAGCACTTGGGAGGTAGATGCAGGCCTGGATTACCTAGCAAGTTCCAGGCCAACCAGAGCTGTCTCAAAACAAAAAGGGTATATTAGGTCTAAGGATTTAGCTCAGCTGGTAGAATGCCTCCCTAGCTTGCACAAAGCCCCAGGTCCAACCCCTAACACCACGTAACACGGTGCATGCCTATAATCCTGGTATTTGGAGGTGAAAGCAGGAGGATCAGGACTTCAAGATCATCCTTGGCTTCAATGAGTTCTAGGTCAGCCCGAGCTTCATGGGATCCTGTCTAGTTGATCTTTGATCCAGGCTGTGGTAGCACGTGCCTTTAATCCCAGTACTCAGGAGGCAGAGGCAGGCAGATCTCTGTGAGTTCTAGAACAGCTAGTGCTATACAGTGTCACCCTGTTTAGAAAATAAAAAAAAAAAAGTATGCAGGCAAGGGAAAGTCACCTGCCTTCCTTCCCCACTTCCTAACTTCAGACACAATGTGACCTCCAGCCTACGATCCAACAGCCGTTACTTCCGCCATCATAATGGATTGTATTTCCTGAACTGTCCTTAAATTGCCTTTCATCAGGCATGGTTACAGCAATGATCAAAGTACTTATACACTGGGCTGGTCTCGAACTCCTGGCTTCAAGTGGGCCATCCACCTGAGCCTCCTGTTCCATTGTACTTGGTTCTATCAAGTTTTTAAAATGAAAAAAAAAAAAAAAAAGCCTCTTGCTGGAAGGTAGCGAGATGATGGTAAGAAATTATGATTTTTTTTTTTACTTTACTTTAGACTTTTTACTTTAGACTTACTTATTTTATGTATATGAATGTTTTGCTCGTCTGTCTGTATGTGCCCCTTGAGCATGCTTGGTGTCTATGGAGGTCAAAAGAGGGCATTGGATCTCCTGGAACTGGAGTTACAGACAGCTGCAAGCTGCTATGTGTGCTCTGGAAATTGAACCCAGGTCCTCCCGAAAAGCAGCCAGTGCTCTTAACCTCTGTGCCATCTCCTCAGCTCCCAAAAGTATGATTTTCAGCAGGTATAATCAAGGTTATCTTTGGCTACATTGTTGTTCAAGACAGCCTGGATTAATCTGAGAATCTGTCTCAAAGACAAAGAAACAGGTGGTTATGCACATAGGAGGAAGGGCAGGCAGAGAGCTCTGTGAGTTTGAAGCCAACATGATCTACATAGAAAGTTCCTAGTTGAACCAGGAGAACCCCACAGTGGAAGAATCACAGCCTAGGCGACATGGTGAGGTTCTGTCTCAAACACAAAGAAACAGGACAGGCAAGAAACATATATGAAAAAGAAACCAGGGGGTAGTAAGGATGGCAAAGGAAAAGCTCAGATCTGAGAGAAGTCACCATGTCTGTGGATTGTTGTGTATAGAAAGCAGGACAAAAAGATCTGGGTGACACTGTCTATGAGAAGTTCATGCACACTATATGTAGGCCAGCCAAGAGGAAGCCTTGATGGCTCTGGAGCAGAGCTCTGATGTGTCTTACCACTGACTGCCCTGTTCTAGCCTAGTTAGCACTGGAAACTAGTAATAAAGTCCTGACACCTTCCACAGCCTCACTGCAAGGGGCAGTTCTTTCTCAAGATTCCTATCGGAAAACCAGTTCTTCTTTTTTTTTTTTAATTATGCACATGCAAATGGGGTTCCCTGTTACATTTTTCTTTCTCATTTCTTTCTTTCCTTCCTTCCTTCTTTCTTCCTTTCTTTCTTTCTTTCTTTGTTTTGAGACAGGTCTCTCTATTATGTACCACTGGCTGTTCTAGAATTCACAGTGTAAACTAGATTGACCTGGAATTCACAAAGGTACTAGAGATACCCCTGCCTCTGCCTCTGCCTCCAGAGGACTAGGATCAATGGGGTGTGCTACCATGCTGGGCTTCTACATATATTTGTTCATATATATTTGAAATCTAGCATAATAAGAGAAAAAAACCACAGTAGTCTTTTTTTTTTTTTTTTTTTTTTGGAGCGGCCTTAACTCTACAGCCATGCTGACTTGAAATTCACTACAAAGTCCAAGCTGATCTTGAACTCATGGAGAGCCTCCTGACTCGGCTTTCCAAGCGATACACTTACAGGACTGCGCCACACATCCTGTCTATTTTAGTCTTGTAAACCAACTTCGCTTCCCTCGACTCATAGTCTTTCAGTTGCACCAAGAGACGCACTTAGGGGAATCATCACAGAATGACCCTCGAAGAGTCTGAAGTGGCAGATCAAGGGCCACGTGTACAATAATTTCTCAGTTGCGTTTTCATTAGCTCCATTGGCAATTAGCGATTTGGCAAGTGGAGTCTGAGCGTCGTAGAAGCTGATCAGATGCAAAAGGACAGAATTCAAGGGCTCTAGTCAGATCCTTAGATGGTTGGAAATAGAGAGGAAAGAGGGTGGATCCCCCTTGATGCTCTGGGCATTGATCTTGAATGTCTTAGAAACGCCTGTGTCTTAAAGGTTCTGTCCTCAGGCTGGTACCACTGGCAGATGGAACCATCAGGATAAAGGGCGTTATGGGAGAATTTTAGGTCGCTGGGAGCATGCCTTTAAAGGGGATTCTGAGAGCTAGAGAGGTGACTTGGCCAGTAAAAGTAGGAACCACATAAACCTGACAAACTGAGTTTGACCCCCAGGACACAGGTAAAAAGCCAGATGAATCCGTAATCCCAGCATTCCTATGGTGAGATGGGAGACAAGAGACAGAAACTTGGTGACCAGGTAGACTGGAGTACAGCCTGCAGCAAAAACTAGAGCTCTTGACTAAGCGAGGTAGAAGGTGAGAACTAACTTTGGAAAGCTGTTCTCTGACCTCTCCACTGTGTTCCCTCCCTGACCACCACACGAAGTAAAATTGTTAAATTAAAAACAAAACTTTAAGGGAGGACCTTCTCTCCTGTTACCGCTTCCTAGCCACAACCATCTGACATGCCTACCGGAGGCCCAAAGCAATGTGTCTCCCATTCCTGGACTGGAACCTCCAAAATTATGAACCAAGATAATCTGTCTTTGTTCCTAATTATGCAGGCGTTTCAGTATTAGATGGATGGCTGGTTAGCACATCTGCCCACAGGGGTGAGACATGAGGAAACTAGTGAAAGCCAGGCATAGGGGGCTGGGAGACTCAACCTGCTGCTGTGTGAGCTGGGGAAGGGGAGGGATCAACCGAGTCAGCAAGAGAAGGGAAGAGCCAAGGTGCCACACACGGCCCAGAACAAGTGGCTCACACTTCCAAGAATTAAAGAGCATGAAAGAGGGCTCTGAAACACGATGATTTTCATCAAGCTAATCCTCCTTTAAGTCCTGGATTTCTTTGGTCATTTGCCCTAAATTGCTCAGAGCATGACACTGTGCTTGCCAAGAGGCAACAGAAGCAGGCCAATCAGTCCTTCGGCTTCCAGTAGCAGAGGTGAAGCCCAAGTCTCTGATAGCACTGCTTGCTTTTCACATACGTATAATTACAGCGGGTAGATCTTTTGATAAGTATGGGGTTTGGCTAATATCTCATTCTGATTTTTATTTTATTTTCGACAAGAGTCTCCTCACTCCGTGTCCCAGGCTATCCTCAAACTCAAGGCAATCCTCACCGTACCTGACTTAGTGGGGTCACTTATAAAACTGCTGGTGCCTGAGAGGTAGCTGTGCTACTGAAACAACCCACAGCCAGTAATTTATTTTACCTCCTACTTACCACAAATAGTTGGGCAAAAGGAGATGGTGACTGGCGTCGTAGGGGAAGGTGTCGTGAGGGTCTTGTGCCTCGTCTCCGAGACACATAGATCTACCTGTTAGCTGCTGTGTATCTCTGTTTCTTTCTTTACCAGTGCTCTTTGATTTCATTTTGAGATCCTCTCATGTACTACAGCTTCACATCTGAGCGCAGAAGCCCATGAACGTGGTCTGTGAATGCTTTTGTTTTTCTAGTATGCCTTCCTTAAGGGAACTCTATTTTGAGGGAGTTGAGTTGGGCTAGCCCAGTCTCCTTTCCTATGGGCCCCAACACCATCACTGCCACAGTAGTAAATGACCCTGAGTTGCCACATTCTGCACTCCTGAGACAGCAGAGCCAAGTCTGAGAGGAACCTCACAGGACTAGACAGTCCTCTTTACCGGTTTTTGAACTCACTATGTAGCTAAAGATGACATCAAACTTTGAATCCTCTTGTTTCTACTTCTGGAGTGTTGGGATCACAGGCATGGCCCAGCTCAGCACTTAAGAGCTTCTTATTTATTTATTTATTTATTTATTTATTTATTTATTTATTTATTTATTTGCTCTTGCAGAGGACCTGGGTTTGGACTTGGCAATCTTCTTGCCTCAGCCTCTTGAGTGCTGAGTTTAAAAGCACGGGACACCATGCCTGGCTTGTTGTCCTTTCTAATGAGCATTTGACAGGCTTTAGATTGTTAATGCTCAAAACTTCACATCAGTGCTTCTTGATGGAGAGAGAATTAAAGGAAGTAAACTTAGATAAGTAAAACGTGAGCTGCAGGGGCTAGTGGTGTTTGCTTGGTGGTAGAGATCCCATTCCCCCTCAGGATCCAGCATGGAGCTGAGAATGTCCTTGAACTTCTGATCTCAAGTCCTGGGTCACAAATGTGAGTCACCACACTTTGTCAAGACCCTCATCTTAAAACATAAAACAGTCTGGGGAGATGGGTTCAGATGGTAAAGTTCTTGCATCAGGACCTGAGCTCAGATCCCAGCACTCACATAAAAACACCAGGTGTGGCTGCTGGTAACACCGGTGCCATAGAGCAAGGAGACTGGAGGATTACTGGATCTTACTGGTCTCCAGCCTAGATCCAGGTTCAGTGAAACTCAAAAGAATAAGGTGGAGAGTAATACATCAGGAACACCTCATGTTCTCTTCTGGCATTCCCAAACACTGAGATGCATGTGCTTGAGGACATATGTACTTCTACTCCACACTCACATACATACACACCAAACCTTAGAGTGTATTGAGGTAGACTGTATGCTTAGCATGCACAGTGCACCTGCCCTTGGATTCTAACCCCAGCAACAGAAACAGTCTCTCTTTCTCTCTCTCTCCCTCTCTCACACACACACACACATACACACACACACACACACACACACACACACACACAGTGCACATGCACCACCAATAGTGTGTGTGTAGACAGTCCACATTTAACTCCCAAAGGACACTGAAAAACAAACAAACATGCACTACGGAAATGCTCAAGGACATGGCCCCAAACACATTAGCTCTGTGTGTTATTTTGAGAAGCACGGAGTTCAAGAGGGGAGACTTGCCCTGCACGTTTCTTCCTGAAGTTGACAGCGAAACCTCCCTTGAGATAACGTCCTCTCTGCCAGGAAGGAAGAAATCTCTTATCGCAGGTCTCTGCAAATCCATGCTGGATGGATCTGAGAAAACAAAGCTCCTACAGTAACTCTATCCTCCTCCTTACACCCCCACCCACCACCACCCATAGCGCCCAGTGACGCCTGTACAAGTTACCATTTCCTGGCTCAAATGCCTTTTGTTACTTCTTCACAATTTAGTTTCTCTAAAAGTTGAGGCAGCTCCCTGTCCTGGTCACTTAGTTGTCTGGCTATTCCCCTGGGCAGGTCCCAAATAGACATGCAAAAATTAATAAAATGTGTGCACTGTTCCTCTGTCCCTCTACCTTGGGTCATTTTATTTCTTGAACACAGTCCTGGTCTCAAGCACAAGAAAAGTATTTCTTTTTCTCTTCCCCAACTCTTCCCATAGAATTGGACCATATAGGTGTCTTGTACCTGAATTTTCCAACTGAACCATGCTACTGGGATAGTCAGATAATCAGTCAATCACTATGAATGACAGGAAGGTAAGATTACACTGAGAATCACATTGAGTTTGACTTTAAGACTTTAGGTGAGATCATCTTTTTGTCTTCTTTGTGTTGTGCTGGGTATGAAAGTCAGGGTCTTACATGTGCTATGCAGATAGCACTACCACGGACCTATACTCCCCAGACCCAGAGAACCAGTTCTTTGTTTTCTCGTTTCTTGAACTTGTGTGTATTCCATGTGAATGAAGATGTTCACAGAAGACAGTAAAGAGCATCAAATGCCCTGGAGCTGAAGTTACAGGCACATGGGAGCCGCCAGGTGTTAGTGCTGGGAACCAAACCCAGATCCTCTACAAGAACAGGCTTTAGATCTTAAATACTGGGCCATTAACTCAATCTGGTAGCCACATGGCTTTGTTAGTAAGGATAGGCACAAATGATCAAGATTAGCTATATAGCCAGGTGGTGGTAGCACATACCTTTAATCCCAGCACTCCAGAGGCAGAGGCAGTGGATCTCTGTGAGTTTGAGGTCAGCCTGGTCTACAGAGTGAGTTCCAGGATAGCCAGGGCTACATAGAGAAACCCTGCCTCAGAAAAGAGAGAGAAAGAAAAACAAAACAAAAGATTAGCCATGTAACTCAGGTCTCCGATCAGGCTTTATTTTCTAGTGACCAGACATACTACAGGAATTGGTTTGTAGCTCTACATATAAAAAAAAAAAAAAAAAAATCATGCTGGGCTGGAGAGATGGCTCAGAGGTTAAGAGCACTGACTGCCCTTCCAGAGGTCCTGAGTTCAATTCCCAGCAACCACATGGTGGCTCACAACCATTTGTAGTGAAATCTGGTTCCCTCTTCTGGCCTGCAGACATACATGCAGGCAGAACATTGTGTACATAATAAATAAATCTTTTTTAAAAAAATCATGCTAAGTGACTGCATACAATTTGAACTCGGGGCATGCAATACCCTTGGTGTCTAAATGCTTATTTTACTAATCCGGGTGTTTATCAGTCATGTTCTCTGCATTTATAGATTTGTCATGTAGATTACTCATACATGAACTCAGCGGTCACTGCAGAGACGCTGGTGAAACTGCTGAGCACAAATGACTGGTGACTGCCAGGCCCTAGAGAGGACATTTGCACCACTCTGCTCCTCTAAAGCTCAGGGAACTCTGCAGATGAGAAGGCAGAGTTCATGAAAGAGGTGGAGGAGGAAAGGAGAGGAACATGAGTGAGTCTGTCTCCCTTCATGACAGAACCCTTGCAGCCAGGAAATCTCAGTAAAGCCACTTTAATTGAATTCTAGATAGAGCCACCCACATGATATCCAACTTTAAACTTCTCTTACAAGTTCATTAAACAGTTCCTGGAGTTTGTCTTCAGCTGAGATTTGATCATTTGGTCTCAGACAGTATTTATCAGGGAAATCTTGGTCTGCTTCAGACTTCAAGAACAGGGATTTCCCATCCCAAAGAGGATATTTGCACTGATGTCATGACTTCACCTTCCTGTCCTGCGGGGCCGACCACACTGCATACCAGATGCTGGATGCTCTGTAACCACAGGGCAGCCTCAGGTACCACAGCCACTGCCCCTCTCAGCAGCATCTCTGTTAACTGCCTTCGGAACTGAGGCCTTCTGAATGCCATGTGCTTTCTGTAATTCCATATTTTTAATAGAGATGTCATAGATGTTTAAACTCTTCCTCATTGTTTTATTGATTTAGTAGTGTGTGGTAACTCTTTTTATAAACAACATTTAATTTTATCTACTCATTGTTTTGAGTATATGAAATATGTTAAAATATATAATCCTACATACTTATACAGGTAGTCAAATAATATCACATTATACAGTAATTACCTTTTACCTTTTTCTATTTTATTTATTTATTTAGGCATTTTCGAGACAGGGTCTTACTATGTAGCCCAGAATGGCCATGAACTCACAGGGATCCTCCTGCCCAGTCTACTGAGTGCTGGGATTATGAATACAAGCCACCATACCTGGCTTTTTGTTTTGTTTTGTTTTGTTTATTATTGAGGGAGCCATCGTGAAGATGTGGCCAGAGGACAATTTTGTGGAGTCATTTGTCTCCTTTCACCCTTACTTTAGAGCAGTGGTTCTGTTCCTTATGTAAGATCTGGGAATTGAACTGGAGCATTAGGTAGGATTGGTTCATAAGCACCTTGACCACTGAGCCATCCTGCTAATGTGTGCTCTCCCTCCCCCAGCCCCCTGCACTCTCAAGAAGTTTTATTTTAGTTTATGTATTTGGGTGCTTTGGCTGCATGTATATACCTTACCACATTTATGCCTGATGCCTGCAGAGGCCAGAAGGTGGCATTGGATTCCCTGGAATTGGAGTTACTGACAGGTATGAGCAGCCATGTTTGTGTTGGTACCTGAACCCAGGTCCTCTGTAAGAGCAATAGTGCTCTCAAGCATTGAGCCATTTCTCCAGCTCCTCTCCCCAGACACCCCCTCTTTCTTTTTTGAGATGAGGGTCTCTTTCAATACAGGCTTCATTATGTAACCAATGAATATTTAACTCTTAATCTTCTTACCCTCACCTTCTAAGTGCTAATGTTGCATGGCAACTCCACCAAGAACACACATGGATTCTCTTAAAGCTGAATATAGCCAGGCAGTGGTGATGCACGCCTTTACTCCCAGCACTCAGGAGGCAGAGGCAGGCAGATATCTGTGAGTTCGAGGCCAGCTTGGTCTACAAAGTGAGTTCTAGGACAGCCAGGACTGTTACACAGAGAAACCCTGTCTCAAAAAGAAAAAGCTGAATATAATTTTTTTTTTTTTTGATTTTTCGAGACAAGGTTTCTCCATGTGGCTTTGTAGACCAGGCTGGCCTCGAACTCACAGAGATCTGCCTGCCTTTGCCTCCCAAGTGCTGGGATTAAAGGTGTGTGCCACCACTGCCAGGCTTAAATATAAAATCTTACTTCTGGCAAATCATGCAGGTTTTTTTTTGTCACACACACACACACACACACACACATACACCCTGGCTGACACGTTTCAGTTGGCAAGGATAGTTAGTAAGAAACTGAACCACAGAAGCCAAAAAGTAAGGTTAGTACATTTAGGGACTTTACAGGACCCTGGAACTATGAACTAGGTCTTTGATGGATTAAGTCTTTGTTCCCATTTTGACAGGTGTTGGGGCCTACATGCTGGGTTTAAAGCTCAGAATAGTGACTGTCATGGTGTCTGTTGTGATAAGGTCTGGAGGCCCGTTATACCAGAATTATAGGCTAGTGTTATGCTAGGCCAATAGTTTACCATCCTAATTCTGTTTGTTTTTGTGATGTTAGCGATTAACCAATCTATGTGCTCTGTCACTGAGACGTTTTTGTAGCTCTTGATTATGCTCCCTCCCTCTGCTCTCCCTCCTTGACTTCCTTTCTAGCTCTTTCATGACACTATGTGGTCCTTGTTGACCTAGAACCTGTGGCCTCAAGCTTTTCTCCTGCCTCCCCCTCTTGAACACCCAGGACAACTGGCACATACCGCCATGCATGGCTTCCATATGATTTTGTTTGGGACTTCATCAATGAAATCATCAGCCAAAAGTGCGCCTCAATCGAAGTTTTAATCCTCTGAATTTTTTTTTTTTTAGATTTTATTTATTTATTATGTATACAACATTCTGCTTCCATGTATATCTGCACACCAGAAGAGGGCACCAGATCTCATTCAAGGTGGTTGTGAGCCACCATGTGGTTGCTGGGAATTGAACTCAGGACCTCTGGAAGAGCAGTCAGTGCTCTTAACCTCTGAGCCATCTCTCCAGCCCAATCCTCTGAATTTTCATGGCTTTAAAAATAAAACTTAGGCCAGGTGTTGGTGGTGCACGCCTTTAATCCCAGCACTCGGGAGGCAGAGGCAGGCAGATCTCTGTGAGTTCGAGACCAGCCTGGTCTACAAGAGCTAGTTCCAGGACAGCCTCCAAAGCCACAGAGAAACCCTGTCTCGAAAAACCAAAAAAACAAAAAACAACAAAAAAACCAAAACTTACTCCCCATGTTTGTAAGTGACGTTAAGAGTTCTGAAACTGGAATTTGAATACAAGTGAGTGATTAATGAATTAAACACCACCCTGTGTATTGGCACATCTGGAAACTTGGTGAGATCAGCACCATGGTTTTCTCTTTTCTCTCCTTCCCTCTTCTTCCTCACCCCTCAACCTGTCAGTACTGAGGATTGAACCTAGAGTCCTACATGTCCTAGATTAATCAGTTCATTAGTTCTTTCCACCAAGGAATAGCCCTAGTCCTCTTTTTCCTTTTCCTTTGTGTCTTTGTCCCAGAAAGTTGCACAAGCTGGCCTTGAATCTCATAGCTCAGAGAGGCCTTGTATTGGGGATTATCATGCCTCAGCCTTCCAAGGTTTTCAAGCCCTGGGCCACTAGGCCCAGTCTTAGCACTGAGTTTCTTAAAATAATAGGAGAGTGAATTAAGTTATGGCATGTCAAGGGGAAAACTATCGAGTTTAGTTCACTCACCAGCAGCACTTCATTATCTAGACAGAAATGGTATTTGGATGAGTCATGGGGAGAAGGATGGTTTCACAGTCAAAGCTGAAACAAAACCAGCAAAGGGCAGATGAGCTGCTCCAAAGTGACTTTCCTTATCCAGCAGCAAAGGAGCAATAGGAAAATAACTGCTCGGTTAGCATCAACTTAGTTAGAAATAATTATGGTGCTTTGGTTTTTGAGACAAGGTCTCACTGTGTTACGATAAATCTTTCCACCATAAGCCTGAGCCCCACTGCCACGTGTGAACTTTACGACAGCTGCCTGCCTGAGTTAGGCCCAAATGAATACACAGAAACTTGTATTAGGTTCAAAGCTGCTTGGCCAATGACTAGGATTCTCATCTGTTAGCTCAGTCTTAACTATCATACATCTATATATTTTATAAGACTTATCTTATCAGACGCCTTATTGGCGTCCCTCCTTGTCGGTGGATCACATCGTGCTACTGGAGCAGGCGAACGGGAAAAAAGGGCCCTTCCTGGTTCCCCTTCACTTAAATATGAGTCTTCTTGCATGTTACTTCCTGCCTGGATCAGCACTTCTCTACTACATTTCCCAGAATCCTCTTTGACTCCTAGTCCCGTCTACTTGCTGTCTCATTGGCCAAACAGTATTTTATTTAACAATCAATAAGATAAACATACACAGTACATTCCCCATCATCTCCTCTTTTCTGTCTAAATAAAAGAAGGATAACTTATCTTTTATAATAACTGAAGAAAACTATAACCATAGCTATCTGTCTTTAACTCTATCAAAGACCATAGAAGGATAATATATAAACTCTAGAATTGACAGAGACATCTCGCTACCTGGACAGTCACCCAAAGTTCCTCTGTAATGTTGGGGCATCCATCTTTAGCCCATAGGCCATACTGTGTCTAGCATACTTTTCCATTTTAACAGGAACCCTTTAGCACTGTCTTGTTTTGTATGTTTAGCAGTCACTTTCTTGTGGGTCCTATATGTCCAGTTTATACAGCAACAAACAGTCCAGGCAAGAGCAGTTTCTTGCCCAAATGGCTAGTCTTGCCATGTTGAAAGCAAACTCCATAACGAGTTTAATTATGGTGCTTTGGTTTTTGAGACAAGGTATCACTGAATAGCTCCGGCTGCCTGGAACATTGCCTCAAGCTCACAGAAATCTAAGCCTGTGGCTCCTGAGTGCCTGCCTGGACTGAATGTGTGCTGCCAAGCCCAGCCCGGTAAATGATTATTCGAGGATTAGGGCACAGGACAATTCATTATCGTTCTGACTTTGATCGACCTCCTTGTAAAATGCAGAATGTTATCTCTCTCCTGATTTCCTCAAAGGCCAGATAACAACTAGTTCCTCTTTGAACGTGGAACTTTAATGCGGGTGACTGCGTTTGGATTCTGAGCTTGATCTTTTAGGTACCAGAAGAGCATTAGTCTAAAACAACAACATCCAATAACATTATTTTATCAGTTTATATTACTATTCACTTTTTCCTCTTTTTTAATAACTCATTTCTATTTTATGTCCCTTGGTGTTTTGTCTGCATGTATGTCTGTATGACGGATCCCTTGGAACTGGAATTTACAGACAGTTGTGAGCTGCCATGTGGGTGCTGGGAACTGAACCCGGGTCTTCTGGATGAACAGACAGTGGTCCTAACAGCTAAACCATTTCTCCAGCCCCGACATTACTATCCATCCAACACATTTACATTTGTTTGTGCTGGGCGGTGATGGCACACACCTTTAATCCCAGCCAGCACTCGGGAGGCAGGTGGATCTCTGTGAGTTCAAGGCCAGTCTGGTTTACTGAGCAAATTCCAGGACAGCCTCCAAAGCTACAAAGAAACCCTGTCTTGAAAAACAAAACATTATTTTGTTTGCAAACTGTTTGGGAAGAAGGGTGTGCTGGCACACCCTGCAGTCTCAGGACTCAGGAAGCTGAAGCAGGACCACTGGACCAGCCTGGGCTACTTAGACAGGCTCTGTTAGAAAAAAACAAAACAAAACAAACAGAGGAAGCATTCATTGTGCATGTGAGTTTGATTACTCTCCTAGTGGAGGCTTGTGAAGTTTATAGTTACTGAATGTCTGTCAGGAGCTTGGAGATTTAGCACAGAGGTGGAGCATTTCCTTGGCTTGTGCTAGGTCTGAGAAGCCAGCACTGCAAGTTGAGAAAGGGGGAAAATGTGTAGCTCAGATGTGTTCCAAGGAAATACTTTTAGCTAAACTGTCGTGCTTCGTGAACACTTTGATCTTACAGTCCTGCCTGGAACTTTGATTTATATAGCAGTAGGGAAAGGAAAATAAGATCCTACCAAAACCTGGAAACAATTCTCATTCTAGCACTACCGCTTTCTATTGTTTCAATGTAAAATAGTGACAATTGGGCTGGTGGGATGACATAGCAGCTAAGGGCTCTTGTAGACAATGACGCAAGCCTACGAAACAGAGTTCATAATCCTGGCAACTACGTAAGGAGGAAGCCTAGATTCCACGGCATTGTCCTCTGACTTCCTCACGTGTGCCAATAGCATGGGTATGATGGGGGAAGTCCTTCTGTGTATATGTTTGTCTTATTGGTTGATAAATAACACACTGTTGGCAAATAGGGAAGCAAGTTAGGTAGGACTAGGAGAGAAGGAGGATTCTGGGAAATGTAGGAAAGGGACGGAGTTGCCATGTGATCCCCGGGAAGACAGGACACATATGGCTGGTGTCCTCAATAAGATAAGTCTTTATAAAATATATAGATTTAATATTATGGTTGGTAATTAAGACTGAGCTAGCTCCGGGCATTGGTGGTGCACGCCTTTAATCCCAGCACTTGGGAGGCAGAGGCAGGCGGATCTCTGTGAGATAGAGGCCAGCCTGGTCTCCAGAGGGAGTGCCAGGATAGGCTCCAAAGCTACACAGAGAAACCCTGTCTCGAAAAACCAAAACAAACAAACAAACAAACAAAACTGAGCTAGCAAATAAGAAATCCCAGTCATTTGGCCAGCAGCATTGTACCGAATATTAATCTCTCTGTGTTATTTTGGGTACCATGTAGTGGCGGGGCTTGGGAGGCTGGCAGAAAGAGTTATCCTTACATGGATGCCCCACACAAAGAAACAGTAACAATAATAGGGACTGGAGACATGGCTCAGGGGTTAAGAGGGCAAACCGCTCTTGCAGAGGACCTGAGTTCCATCCCCAGCACCCTCCAAGGGCTGTTCACAACCACCTGTAACCAATACCCTCTTCTGGCTTCCAAGAGCACCTGCAGCCACATATCTACACACAAATGCATATGCAGAGAATTGAAAGTAAAATTAATATATATATATTTTTTTTGGGTTTTCGAGGGTTTCTCTTTGTAGCTTTGGGGCCTCTCCTGGCACTCGCTCTGTAGACCAGGCTGGCCTGAAACTCACAGAGATCCACCTGCCTCTGCCTCCCAAGTGCTGGCATTAAAGGCAAAAGTAAAATAAATCTTAAAAAAAAAGATAAAGATAAAATAATGACAATAATTTATTCCAGTATCCCTGTAAGGATCAAAGGAAATAATGTATTCCAGCTTTTGGAAATGTGCTGTATCCTGCTGTTGATATTCCAGTATTCATTTTATTTGCTTGCTTGCTCTTTTTATTTTTAAAGATTTTTAAATTTTTTTCTGTATAGGAATATTTCATCTTCATGCCATGTATGTGCACCAAGTGCATACCAGGTGCCCTCAGAGGACAGAAGTGTGCTGCAGGTCCCATGAAAATGGGGCAGCAAGTGTTCTTAACTGCTGAGCCACATCTCCCATCCCTGTGTTTAAGTACCAATATTAGTGACTAAACTGAAATGAGAAAACCTTGAGAAGTGGAATGATGTGTTCCTCATAAATGTAAAATGATCACTGGCCGAGTGTGATGGTGCACACCTCTAATCCCAGCACTGGGAGATAGAAGCAGAAAATGAGGAATTGAAGACCAGCGCTGGTTACATTGCAAGTTCAAGGCCAGCTCCAGCTACAGGAGACCCTGTGTCAAAAAACAAAACAAAACAAAAAGTAAAACAAAAGATGAAAAAAAAATCAACTTAGCCCTGAAACTGGGCACTAGGGCAAATGTCCAGGACTTGAGAGGTTGAAGGAGAACCTTCCATTGCAGGCAGACTGGACTACCTGGAAATACTTGATTTTAAAAACTAAACAAACAATAACAGAAACAGTTGAGTGTGGTGGTACCACATTTAACTACAGCCCATAGGAAGTGAATCAAGAAATTCCAGAGTTCAAAACCATCCTTGTTGGGTGTGTAGTGGTGCAACCTTTAGTCCTAGCATTTGGGAGGCTGAGGCAGGTAGATCCTGGTGAGTCTGAGGCCAGCCGGTCTGCTTGATGAGATCTAGGCCAGCAAGTGCTAGCCAGTGAAACAATACAACAAACAAAAAGCAAGAGTTCAAGGTCATCCTAAATTCCTAGTGACTTCCAGGTCAGCCTGGGGTATACTAGATTATCTCAATAATGAAAAAAAAAATCCAACAGACAAACAAAAACCCCAAACAAAACCTTGAAAGAGAATGTGGGTGTGTGAAAAAGCAAGTGTAATCCTAGCTGTTGAAATGAAACCCAAACAGCGCTGCATCATACTTCCAAAGGATCTGAAGGGTTTCTTCTTCTTCCCTCCCTCCCTTCCTTCTTCTTTTAATTTTTTGGCTTGTATACATATACTTGTGTATGTGAATATGTGTATTTGCATGTGGAGGCCAGCGGTTGGTATCTTTCTTAATCGCTAACCACCTTATTTATTGAAGCAAAGCCTCTCATTGCTTACAGAGTTTGAACATCTGGCTATCTAGTTAGTCAGCTACACAAACTGTTCTCAGCCTCCAGCATGCTGGGAGTACTGGCAGGCTGCCATGCCCACCAGGCATTTTAGTATGTGTGTGGGAAAGGTTTTGTTTTTAAATGGTCTCACTAGAAAGCCCTGGCTGTCCTAGAACTCACTATGTAGACGAAGCTGGTCTTGAATTCACAGAGGTCTGCCCACTCTTCCTCTCCAGTTCTGGGATGAAAGGTGTGCACTGGCACTCATTGTTTGGGAAGGATTTTGATTTGCTGAGGTATTACTCTAGCTCCACTGTTGAGTTCTATTTGACCCTGTTATGAGGAAACCTTCCACTCTCTATTTCCCATGAGTATCTACTAGAGGTTCTGCTTTTTTTTTTTTTTTTTTTTTTGGTTTTTCGAGACAGGGTTTCTCTGTGGAGCTTTGGAGCCTATCCTGGCACTCGCTCTGGAGACCAGGCTGGCCTCGAACTCACAGAGATCCGCCTGCCTCTGCCTCCCGAGTGCTGGGATTAAAGGCATGGGCCACCAATGCCCGGCTAAGGGTCTGCCTTTCTTGGTGAGACTCATCTAAAATTCAGGATGCCATGGTGATGGTATCATTTTGCCTAAATTTTGAGAGCTTGCAGGTCTTAGGGTCTCAGGTTCTTCCTGCTGTAATACTGCTCACCACTGTAGTAATCTTTTTGGATTTTAAAGATAATTTAATTTGAAACATTTTGTCTTTTTTTTTTTTCTTTTGATTTTTCAAGACTGGGCTTCTCTGTGTAACAGCCCTGGCTGTCCAGGAACTTGCTTTATAGATCAGGCTGGCCTCAAACTCAGAGAGATCCAATTCTCTTTGCCTCCCGAGTGCTGGGATTAAAGGTGTGTGCCAACATGCCTAGCCAGTATTTTATCTTTAGTATGTGGATTTCCCCCACCCCCTTCAGTGTTGAGGATCAAACTCAAGGGTTGCTTTTCTTAGGTAAGTGTCCTACCCGAGGGACAGCCCCAGTCCTGTACAGGCAATTTCTTAAACTAGTGACATATTATTTAGTTCTACAAAGAGGTATTTTGTGTATGGCTGATGTTCTTGATTGGGCCCTTGCTCATTATGAGCGAGCCTCCTCAGTCTCTGCTTTTATTAAGTGTTTCATAGTTGTTTAACAGCTTCCTCTAAGGGTTGAAATATTCTATTCTGCAGGAAGGTAAACACTTCAAAATAGCTTCAGGAAATCACTGAAACTGATCAGATCCACTAGGCTCCTCCCTGCCAGAGTAAGTAATAGAAGCTCAGCTGACAAGAAGACTCTGAGACCAGATGCCTGAAGAAGCAGAAACCAGCTGAGCGATCTGAAAGAGGTTTAGGCCTACTATGGCAACCTAAAAAGGACACTCTCCAACCCGCTGAGCTGCCTGCAGGTTCTGCAGTGTGCTCTGGGTTCCCAGCTTTTGTGAGCTGCTACTCATGGTGGGCTGGGTCTTGGTGATGGAGCTATCTTTGAGTCACATCATGGACACTAGCCCACTCTAGCATGTGGCTCTGGCAGGCCTTTCCCTTCTCCTCCATTCCCTTTGCCTTGCTAAAAACCACTAGATTGCATTCCTAAAGCTAGCCACCAAGATCTATTGCCTTATTTGGCCACTTCCTCCTCCTGAGGCTGACTATCAAAGTCCAGCTATGAAAGTATTGAAGTCCAGCAATCAGAAGCCCCCTTTGGCTCAACTAATTATAATGCCCAATAAAAACTAAACACCTCATCCTAACACAGGATTTCCCATTTTCCCTTTATAAATGGCCACATCTGTTCTCCTCTCTATCCTTTGGGTCAAATACCCCTGCCCCCTCTCTCTTGTACCCTTCCCCTTCTCCCTTGTTCTCTTTATCACCACATTCTAGCCAATTTAACACAGACCTCTCCTATTTCTCTTCTTAAAAATGACACCTGCAAGGCCATTTGCTGCTGTTTTCTGTCTGAGTCAGAAAGCAGTCACTTAACTTCTCTGCCCCACTTAATAAAGGATCTCTGTGAAAACAGGGGTTTGGGTGTGGTTTGTGCCTAATCCAGGGTCTGGGGGGAGCCTCCGATATGCAGGAGTTCCCTTCACATCTGCTCCTCTAAGTAACCCCAATAAAATTGGTTCACTATGTTGGACGTTGGTGTCGTCCATACCTTGGTCTGTCCCGGGATCCCTACCTGGACTGAGCAGATGTGTATGTGTTGTGTCTCCCAGGAAAAGTTTGTCACACGGTAATAGCACTGATAGATCTGTTTTTTGAGATGACACTTTTGTAACCCAGATGGCCCCCAGTTTACAATGTAGCCTATACCAGCAATCCCAGTTCTTGGGAAGTAGAAGCTGGAGGCTCAGGAGACCAAGGTCATCTCAGCTTCATGAGACTGTCTCAAAAATAAAAAATAATTTTAAAAGGGCATTTACTGTTCCAACCTCAAGTTGCTTTTTTTCTTGCCTTTTCATTTTGACTGGAGTCTATATGAGAACATTCTTCTTCCATCCCAAGTATAGCTTGCTCCACAAGGGCTAATATTCCATAAGTCTTCCCCACCACTTAAAACTTTTATGAAAGGAATTCAAATCTTTTAATCTCCTCAGCCTTGCAAAATTTTATGCAAATTTTAATCTCCCCCCACCACTTCTCAAAACCTTTGTTTACACAGAGGGTAATAGTCTAAGGCAGCCCACCCCTTCCCCTTTTTCTTTGCTGTCCTTTATTTACATTAAAAAAAAACAAACAAACAAAAAAACTAGCCAATCTTGAAAGAGTGTGAGGTCAGACCCCAGCCATCGGGGAAACAGCATCACAACCTGCATTAAAATAAGTGAAGCTGAGATTGCTGCAGTAAGCCTGTAATCACAGTCCTCAGAAGGCAGACGGCTTTCTGTGACTTTAGGGCACCTTCATAGACCAGCCAGAGCTACATAGTAAGACATTGTTTCAAAACAAACAAAAGGCAAACAGAACAAAACCAAGTGAACCTCCTGCCTCAGACTTTCCTTTTGTTTGTGTGATGCCAAGAATATATGCATCACCTAGAAGTTAAGTTTGAGTCCTTTGCAGAACTTTTAGGTCTGCTTATGAGATTTCACATCCTCCTCCCTCTCATGAACTCTTCTGATTGTTTTAAAGCCTCACTAGCATTCTGTAGCTCACAATTTAAAGATTGTCAATGAAAAAAATTAAATTATATTTAATATGTGTGCATAGGTTAGAGGTCAGAGAAGAAACCTGTAGAAGCCAGGTCTGTGTCATGAGGTCATGTCCCCCCACCATTAAACTACGATTCTCAGGCTTGGCCACAGTCACCCTCTCTGCCCTTTTGCATCTCATCGATCCTCAGAATGTGGATTTAACAAGTTAACCATCAGCCGGGCGTTGATGGCGCACACGTTTAATCCCAGCATTCAGGAGGCAGAGGCAGGTGGATCTCTGTGAGTTCCAGACCAGCCTGGTCTACAAGAGCCAGTTCCAGGACAGCTCCAAAAAAGCCACAGAGAAACCCTGTCTCGAAAAACAAAACAAAACAAAAAACAAACAAAAAACAAAACAAAAAACAAGTTAACCATCGTTGAAAGTAAACAGAATACACACAAACATTTCCAATTTTCATTTAAATTTCCTCAGATTTGTGGAAGTATTTTCTTTTCCTGCCAGCAGAAGCAACAGAGCACAGCTTTTTACAATGTATGCAAGACCTCGTTACAAAAGTTTCCTTTGTTCAAATGCTCTAACGAGGTGGAAGACACAGGGCCAGGAGACTAACAATGAGAAGGGCTTGTTCCTAATAGAGAAGGAGTAGGATTTGTGGTAGAAATTCAGACAGAAATTATGAGGAGAACTGTATTTGAGACAGAAAAAGAATGTACAAGCATGTTGTTGAATAACATTTACAGAAGACCTTTATTTTAGAAAAGGCCCTTGCAGTAGGCTCTAACAAACAGCAAACCGGAGGCACCCCCTGCTAAAGGCGACCAAACCCCAACTGTCTGTCTCCACTTCTACAAGGAAAGTGACTTTGAAATGGCATTTTCTCCATTTTTTTCTTTGAAAGTGAAGGAATCAGCTTCCCTTTCGGCAGCCATAATGGTCCAACATGTGCTTCTATGACCTTGTCCTAGAAACTAGAAAGTCAGATGCCTGTCTCGTGACAAGGAACCAATCAGAAGTTAGCTGGTGGCGCTATGCTTTACGACCCTGGGTGTGCTTTACGGACAAGCGCACAGCAATGACGTAGAGAGCATAGCAACCACCCTGGGAGGGCCTATGGGCCATAACAACCAGTTGACCAATCAACACAGGGCAAACCCTCCAAGCCTGGAGGCACACCAATCGTGAGCCTGTGTGTACCCCTAGACACTCCCCTTACGCTGCCCTATAAAGATCTATGCGCAGCGGCTTCAAACCGTCTTTTCTAGCTGTCCGCCATGGCAGGTGGATGAAAGACCCGAGCTAACATGGGGTTAGCTCGTTAAATTACAATAAAAGCCTCATGCAGTTTGCAGCAAGCTCTTGAATCTGCCTGGTGATTGGGGTGACCTCGAATGTGGCCTGGGACCCCGAATACTTGAGTTTTCGGGGGTCTAACAAAAGCACTTTGGATCTCCTGCTCCTACCTTTGGGATTACAGACATGCACAACCATATCCAACTTGTAGGAATGGATTTTTTTAAGGTTCATACATTCATTTACATTCATTCAATTATCAATTATATTTGTTTTAGGTGCTAAGGATATGAAAATCAAGATAGTGTTTCTAGGGCAGAGGAAGGAGGATAGTTACAAATTTGAGGTCAGCCCTGTTTACATAGCTAAATTCCAGGGCACCCAGGCTACATAGTAACACCCTGTATCAAACACACACACACACACACACACACACACACACACACACACACAAAACTATGAGTGTTGGTTCAGCCTGTAACTATACAATTTGGCAGTCTGAGGTTGTTTCAACATAAACAAAATGCCCAGCTGTAGCAAACACCTGTTAATCTCAGCAGTTGGAAGTCAGCTCCAGGAGAATCTAGTTCCCGGGCCAAATTTTCACCAAATGCTAAAGTCTATATTCTTCAGAAACATCAACTAGTCACATAACACTTTCTCTCTCTGGGTTTGCTGGGACTGAATGCAAACCCCCTTCCGTTTGTTAGAAGAGCAGTAATGCCCTCGGCGAAGAGTGACTGATTACTGTGGACACCACTCTACAGGCACAGTATACTTCTCCTCATGTGTTGTCTCCTTTACTAGGCTGTGATTATTTTACCTATTATTTTGATATAGTATCTTGTTATGTGGCCCCAGTTTGCCTCCAGTTCCAAATCTTTCCATCTCTGCCTCCAAGTGCTGGGATTACAGGTGTGTACCACTTCATCTTTCCACACTTCCAGCAATTTGAGGGCCAGAAAAATGAGGAATTCCTCTATGACTGCAGCAAGTGGAAGAAGGTGGAGTAGTCTTTTGGGGGAAATTTTACACACACACACACACACACACACACACACACACACACACACACTTTATTCAAGACAGGGTTTCTCTGTGTAGCCCTGGCTATCCTGGAACTCAGGCCAGACCAACCTTTAACTCAGAAATCTGCCTGCGTCTGCCTCCCGAGTCCTGGGATTAAAAGGTGTGTGCCACCACCTCCCGGGCTTTTAGAAAATGAAAATACCTGTAATGACTTACCAGCATGGAATATCTTTTAGCCTGTTTCTTGGAAGTAGTTCAGGCTTTGATTTATAGGCATTCCTTGCCTTGCCTGAAATAACTCCTTGGAATTAAAACTTGGAAATCTTTTAATAAAATTGGTTCCATCTAGAAGTCAAGTTTGTAACTTGCAAGACAAGCTTTTTTTTTTTTTTTTTTTTGAGACAGGGTTTCTCTGTGTAGCTTTGGAGCCTATCCTGGCACTCGATCTGGAGACCAGGCTGGCTTCGAACTCAGAGATCCGCTTCGAACTCAGAGATCCGCCTGCCTCTGCCTCCCGAGTGCTGGGATTTAAGGCGTGCGCCACTAACGCCTGGCTGGCAAGACAAACTCTTGAGAGGCGGCACTAAGAAGATCAGGAGTACAGGGCCAGCCTTAACTACACTGCAAGGTTGAGGCCACTCTGGGCTAGACTATACCATAGTACAAAAAAAAAAAAAAAAAGAAAAAGAAAAAGAAAAAGAAAAGAAAACCAACGGGGAAAAAAGGAAGAAAGAAAAACCGAAACACCACCCTCAGAATTTCACATTCTGCATTCACCCATAAATTATGTGCTCTGCGCAATTCTGGTAGGTGTTAGAAATCATTTAAGAAATTTTACACTCAAATTCACTTATGGTAAATATGTGATAAGTGGCTGCCTGTTTTGACTTTGTAGGCGACTGGCTTTTCTTTTGCCGACTACAGATGCGTGAGCGAGCACATGCCCAGGTTCTGCCCTATCTTCATTTTCTAATCTTGCCACCGCTAGTCAATTGGCACGTGGCTTTCCAGCCATCACCCATCCGAGACAACTCTGAAATTAGTTGCTAATTAATGACGCGAGTCGGAGGATCCCTGTTGCTAGGCGGTTCTTTAGCTCCGTTCATCAAGCCTCAGTTTATTCATGGCCAATAAAACCTGCGACTCCTGGGTCACCAGCCCTGCTTAGGATCGTGCTGTTTGCACAGCTGCGAGCGGCGAACACCGGCAGAAGACCGGGAGGCGTGGCTTCGGGGAGAGCTCCGGGCTGCGCGCGCGCGGGCCTCCGTGGCCGCGCGGAGCGGGGAGCGCGCCAGGGGAGGGGCGCGCGGGCTCAGGGCGCGCGCGGCGGCCCTGCGGCCTGTTGGCGCGGTCGCCGGCAGGCTCGAGCGAGTCGAGCTAGGGGCCGTGGCGGCTGTGACTGGCGGGGAGCGCGTGTCCGGATCAATTCCCTAGTGACCCGCGACCATGTCCCTGGGGCAGCGGCTGGCGCTGCTGGCTGTCCGTCTGCAGGAGCCGCAGCGGGTGGCGAGCTTCCAGCGTTTGTGTGGAGTGGAGGCGCCGCTCGGCAAACCCGCGGAGGGTGAGGATGCGGAGAGCGAGGTCCGCGAGGCGGCGGGGAACCCTCGGCGACGGGGACAGCAGCCGGGCGTGGAGCGCAGCCCCGGCCCCGCCAAGCCCGACTGCTGCGGCGCCCCCAACGGCGTACGCAACGGGCTGGCGTCCGAGCCGGGCCCGACCGGGCCCCGCCGCGCGGGCTCGCTGCGCCGCAACTCGCTGACGGGCGAGGAGGGCGAGCCGGTCAGGGTGAGCAACTGGCCGCTCTACTACCTGTTCTGCTTCGGCACCGAGCTGGGCAACGAGCTCTTCTACATCTTCTTCTTCCCTTTCTGGATCTGGAACCTCGACCCTTTTGTGGGCCGGAGGCTGGTGATCATCTGGGTGCTGGTCATGTACCTGGGCCAGTGCACCAAGGACATCATCCGCTGGCCGCGGCCGGCCTCGCCGCCCGTCGCCAAGCTGGAGATCTTCTACAACTCAGAGTACAGCATGCCCTCCACGCATGCCATGTCCGGCACCGCCATCCCCATCGCCATGGTCCTGCTCACCTATGGCCGCTGGCAGGTACGCTGCGCTCCTCGGCTCAGACGAGTTCCCAATGCTTTCTGCACTTGTTTTAATTTGGCTCTCCCAGTCCTAAACTCCTACCCAGGGGTTCGCACAGTACCCACAAGCAGGCCCTGTCATAGTTCTAGAAAACTAAGTGATGGAGGAAATCTAGGGACTTAACCGCTAAGCTGTATTAATACAGTTTAACATAGTTTCTTAGACACCCCCGCCTTCAGGAAACACTTTCCGTGTCGTTGTGCATTTTCTTCAGCTTGGACTGAGTTTTTAAACTTAGTTCGTCTGATAAGTAATGTGATGCTTTTTACTTAAAACGAAACACTTGGTAACCAAAACCAAGTCTCACTGAAAAACATGGTGTTTCCGATGTAAAGTCGTTAGCTTTCTTGCTAGACAGTGTTTTCAGAACAGTAGTGTAATTCCGACACAGGCACATTCCAGCAGTCAAGCATGAGCGTTAAAGAAAAGCGGAAAGGGAATGGAGCAGAGTCTCGGTGAGTTCATTTTTAAAGGATTGATTGCTGATTTCTTGAGAGGAACACTTCACTTCTCTCTCTCTGATCGGCAGAAGCAGTTGTTAATTGCTACACTGTTACTTTGGCGATAACTGTAACCATGCACAGTTTTGCAGTGGGAGGAGTTTGGTTGATTATAATCATGTGTGACAGCAGGAGCAACTTGACCATCAAGGGTTTGTTAATGGTTGTCATTTTTATTTTGCCGGCTTCCTTTGGCTTCCCCATTTTGAGCTCCCTAGGGTGTGCAAGTGATACTTGAGTTTAAAAGTCTAATTATCTTTCACATAGAAGCAAAATTTATTAGACCATTGGCCTTGCTTTATCTTAAATCGTATGGTTTGTTAGTCTTTTGGACCAGTCTCTAAGAATAAAGTACATAGTTTTGGAGAATCTGGGGAAATTCATTTCCTCTTTCAACCTTCCATTGCACAAAATTGGGAAATGCCAACTGTATTGTAAAACTCCATTATAGGTTTACTTAGCCCACATTGAGTTTCAGTATGGGTAAATCTTATCTGTGAATTCCCCGCCCCCCTCTCCTCTACTGTGCAGTGCATCTCTTTTATAGTAACAGAAAGCAGGCATGCACCCAGGAAGAATGACGGAATTAGGGAAGACTAACATAGAAAGTTCTTTCCTTTTTAACCCCTGGTGGTACTTAGTCACATTTAGATTGCAAAGCAGTGCTGCCTGTTTTGGGTGAAAAAAAGAATCTAAAAATTCCCATCTGATCTAAATATTCCAGAAATCGAGATTGTTAGTGTGTTTGACATGTTGTTTACTTCATGCCTGTATGCTACTGTTTGCCTTTAGTGGTCAGGGCGACTTTCTACTGCCTCCTCCCTGAGTAATCTTGCTGCTAATACTGCCGTCAAAGAAAGAGAGAGAGAGAAGGGGGGAGGGAGCACGAGGATGGTTGGGTTTTGCTCTTCATATTCAGGACACATGCTAACAGGAAGTCTGAAAATAGTACTGCTGAATTGTTTATGGGGTGTAGCTATCAATATTCTAACATTTCAACGCCATTTGAATAATCAGCCTAAGCTTATATTCTAGTGTGTGTGTGTTTGTTTTTAGGCAGGGTAGCCTTGTAGCCCTGGCTGGCCTGAAACTGAGTATGTAGATCAGGCTGGCCTCATGGAGATCTGTGTGCCCGTCTCTTTCTCCCCAGTGCAGAGATTTTACACAACTACTGTATTTAATTAAACATTTGTATATCATACAGGCTTTGGAATTGCAGGGTGATAGAAATCTAGTCTCAAACAGAGCTCTAGGCAACCACTGTTTGTAGAGATTTTACTATTGTGAGCATTTCATACCAGTGGAAACGTGCCTAGGTAGCCTGTTGTGACTGGCTTTTTTTCACTTAGCATTTTTAAGATTCTTTTAACAGTTTCATATGTGAGTATACAGTTTTTACAATTCACCTCCCCAGCAGCTTTCTTAAAGTTCATAATGTCTACAGGACTTCTTTTTTATCGGCGAATAGTGTTTCATTAAATGTATGTATGTGTCTACATATTCTTCCATCAATTGGAGGCCATTCAGATTTGTTTGTTCACTGATTGACTGACTGATTGATTGTGTAGCCTGGTTGGCCTGGAATTCAGTATAGAGGAGGACACTCCTAAACCTATAATCTTCTTATGAAAGCCTCCCAAGTGCTGTGATTACAGGCAGGCATGTGTCACTATGCTTGGGTGTGTTTATTTTTATTTTATTTTTTAAGTGATTTGTGTGTGTGTGTGTGTGTGTGTGTGTGTGTGTGTGTGTGTGTGTGTGTGTGTGTATGTATGCAGGTGCCCATGGTGGTCAGAAAGGAGCATCAGATCCCCTGGAGTTGGAGTTATAGGCATCTGTGAACCATGTAATAAAGATGCTGGGATCCAAACTCTGATCCTCTGATAGAGCAGCAATAAGTGCTCTTAACTGCTTAGCCATCTCTCCAGTGCCATTTTTGGTCGTTTTGAGGAATGCTGCTTCTAATAATTTTATACAAGTTTTTGCAATGTATACTTTCTTTCCTTCTTTCTTTCTTTTTTGTTTTGTTTGTTTTGAGACAGGGTTTCTCTGTGTAGCTTTGTAGACCTGGCTGCCCTCGAACTCACAGAGATCCTCCTGCCTCTGCCTCCCAAATGCTGGGATTAAAGGTGTGCGCCACCAATGCCCAGCCTACTATTATTGTTTTAAGACAGGGTCTTGCAGTCTATCCCTGGCTGACCTGGAACTCATGGCCCTACTATCTTAACCTGTTGGGTAAAGGCACTCACTGACAAATCTGATGGCCTCAATTTGTTCCCAGGGTCAAATGGTAGAAGGGGAGAACCTATGACAGGAAGTTGGCCTCTAACCTCCATATATACTTTTGATACTACCTCCCCCCCATAGATAAACATAATAAAAATGTTACAAACTGAAATCATCATCATTGTTATTATTGTACTAGGAACTGGGCTATTTAATTTACCTTTCCTTGGTTTTATTTGAGAGATGAACCTGGTATAATTTCTTCAATATAGATAATTAACTGCCCTAGTATTGATTTTGAATAGTTTATCTTTTTTCTTCGTTTATTTGTAATGTCACATCCATTGCTAATCAAGCTCCTTGATGTGTGTGGTTTTGATTCTGGGTTCCTGTCCTATATCACTGGAGCATTTGTCTGCTTCTTTGTCAGTCCCATTATCTTACTTCCTTTCATTGTTTAGACCAAATCTTGATACCTAGTCAAGCAAAGTATCTTATCTGTCTACCTTTAGGTTTGTTGTGACTAATTTGAATCTTTGTTTTCCATTCTTTTTGTTTGTTTCATGGTACCGAGTATTGAGACCAGGGCTTTTGGCTGGGTCTGTTTAGTGTTGCATATATATGTATGTGGTTTTTTTAGTTTTTGGTTTTTTTAGTTTTTTTGTTTTTGTTTTTGTTTTTGTTTTTGGAGACAGGGTTTCCCTGGGTAGCTTTGGAGCCTATCCTGAAACTCAATCTGTAGACCATGCTGGCCTCAAACTCACAGAGATCCACCTGCCTCTGCCTCCCTAGTGCTGAGACTAAAGGCGTGCGCCACCAACGCCCAGCTTCTCAGGATATATTTTAAAGTCAACTCTTGAATTGCCACAAAAAACTTTGAACTTTATTGAAGTTGCAGTGAAGTTGAAGAGTATAGAGAGCTTTATCTATACTCTTCTAAGCTGTGAATAAGATAGATATACTCATTTGGTTTTTTTAATAATTTGTACAAAGATTCTCACGTGTTCATTATAGGAAATCATCTCAACTGAGAGTAATGATAAGTGTATTTCTTTCATTACAATTGTATATATTCTCCTTTTGAAGAAAGAGCTTTAATCAAGATAATGCTTGATTCATCAAATACTTTTCAATTTGTCATAATTTCTATGCAGTATGGCAGGTTCTGCACGCATGAATGGGAAAAAACAAGCATGGTTGTTATATATACCAAGTGCAGTAGATTGATATTTTGGGAACAGTCTTCTGTCTCTAGCCTAGGGACAGTTCTAGACCACTGGGGACAGGGAAAACAGCTCTCAGAGAAGGTTGTTTGCCAGCCCAAGGGAGAGATGGTAGTAATCTGTCTTGTTATTAGTTCTCCCTAGCAAACAGTGGCCTGCTGCCTGACTTTGTTCTGTTTTATTTTGGTTTTGAGTGGTGTTGGAAATTGAACCCAGGGCCTCAAGTGCTAAGTATGAACTTTGTGCTGTACCCCAGTTCTGCTGTCTGTTTTTTGTTTTTTTCTTAATGACCTGTGAAGTATGAATGGATTTTTGCATGTTTGAAGAATTAAGAAAGAGCCAAAATGATATTTTATGGCATAAAAATTGTGTGAATCTCAAAATTTTCTTGTCTATAGCTAAAACTTATAGGAACTGATCACATTCATATTTTTCCCCTATTTGTGGCTGCTTCTTGTTATAAAAATTCAACAGTTGTAACAAATTGTACAGTGTGGTCTATGAAACATAAATGGTAGACTTTGGCCACCAGGTTGTCTCCAATCTGATAGATTTACTTTTGAGATAAGGTCTCACTCTATGTCACAAGCTGGCCTTGTAACTCCCAGAGATCTGCTGCCTCTGCCTTTGCTGGGATTAATATATACCACTCCCAGTGGTATATATTTGGAAAGTATAATTTGTGGAAAGGAAAAAAACCCACAACAACAAAAAACAACAACAGAAAGAAGCATCTTGTATTTTGAAGCCTGCTGCAGGGTCACCAAGGAGCTGCTGGTGCCTTTGATGTCTTTTAAACAGCCACCTGTAGTGATCAAAGAGGCAGGTGTCTCATGAAAGACAGGGCACACAATGAGAAGAAGGCATGGTCCAGAAAAGTACCTTTTTTTAAAATAATTTATTTATTTCATGTGCATTGGTGTATTTATTTATTTATTTATTTATTTATTTATTTATTATGTGTACAGTCTTCTGCCTGCATGCAGAAGGCACCAGATCTCATTCAGGGTGGTTGTGAGCCACCATGTGGTTGCTGGGAATTGAACTCAGGACCTCTGGAAGAACAGTCAGTGCTCTTAACCTCTGAGCCATCTCTCCAGCCCCAGAAAAGTACCTTTTAAGATACCAATATTTAAGGACTCCATAAAGTATGTGTCAAAGCTGGGTGCAGGGCCTGGAAAAAATGGCCCCACAGTCAAGATCTCATACTGCTCTTGCAGAGGACCCAACATTTCCCTGCTCCTGGAATGAGTAGTTCGCAACTACCTGTATGTAACTCCAGCTCAGGGGCATCTGGCACCCTCTTCTGGTTCCCAAGAGTACCTGTACCCAGTGCATATACTTTTCAGGCAGGCATACCTATAATTAAAAAATAAATCTTAAAAAATTACCCTGCAGGGCATGATGTGTAAGCAATAATCTCAACACTGGGAAAACAGGCAGGCAGATCCCTGGAACTCCCTGGCCAGCCTGTAGCCCCCTTAGGGAGTGACAGGCCAGTGAGAACTGTATGTCAACAAAACATAGATGGCTCTCCTGAAAAACAACATCCAAGGTTGTCCTCTAGGCCTCAACATGCAGGTATACATGCACATTTATATGAGAGAGAGGAGAGAGAGAGAACATAATTTAAAGAGCAGATAAAGAAAAGAAGATAAAGAAGAATCTAAGTAACCCTCCGAGAGATAAGAAGATGTCTTAGGGAGTGCACAGATGGTTCAGTGTTTAAGAGCACTTGCTATATGATCATGAAGATCAGTTTGGATCCTAGCACTCCTAACAGGCTGGGCATCCTGAGCGCACCTGTAACCCCATACTCCTGGTAGGAGCAGAGACAGGATCACCAAGTCTTGCTGGTTTTCACCTGAGGTGAGAAAAACATGAGCCCCAGGTTCTGCTTCACAGAATAGGCAGAAAGTAATAGAGGATTATGACACCGTCTTCTGGTCTCCATAGGCACAAATAGGCACTTGTCTCTACACAGGTTAAATTCTGTCTCTCACATATAAAATAAGTAAAGTTGGGCAGTGGTGGCGCACGCCTTTAATCCCAGCACTCAGGAGGCAGAGGCAGCCAGATCTCTGAGTTTGAGGCCAGCCTGGTCTACAGATCAAGTTCTAGGACTAGCTCCAAAGCTACACAGAAAAACCCTAATATATATACATATATATATATATATATATGTATGTATACAAAAACAAAAACAAAACCAAGTAAAGTCTCTTTAGAAATATCTAAGGTGAGGTAGGCATGGTGGTACACTTCTTTAATCCTGTCATGCAGAAGGCAGAAGCAGGCTGATCTCAGTGAATTTGAGGCCAGCCTAGGCCATATACCTGGTTCCAGGCCAATCAAGGCTGCATTAGGGAGTCCCTTTCTCAAAACACGCAGAAAAGTATGTGAGATGTGTGTAACTAGGTGTGTGCATGCATGTATATGCAGGGCTCTCATAACAAATGCATCTCGATTAGGTTGGGCACAAAGAGGAAGTTGATTTGTGGGATATCTGGGGCATTTTGTAGAAACCAAGATCCAGGAAGTGCTACTGGGACACTGGAGGGGTTGGGCCCGGGCTGTGGAACAAGACTCTGCCTCAGAGTCCACTCTATACCTTCCCTCCTTCTCTTCTGTGCCCTTCTGTGCCTGGGCTTGCACGTGTCTGCCTCATCCAGCTCTATATTACCTACAAGTTCTATCAGACAGCAGAGACTGTCTTCAGCCACTTGCTCTGCCTGGGCAGGGCCAAGCATCCACATTCGACTCAAATATTGATGGTGTGTGTGAGCATGCCTCTAGGGCCACACCGTGGGTGTGCGCTGCACAGTTAGACGAGATGGTACCATAAACAGAATATGCCACAGACAAAGCCAGAAGTGAAAGTAAGAGAGTCAGTGTGTTCTGAAGGAGCTGTAAGCAATTGGTAAATTCAGCACAGGCCCTATAACTCACAGGCTTGCAGAGGCTAAGAAAAGATGGCTGATTGCTGACCTGTCTGTTTCCTTATGATTTGGAAACGGTTGGAACCATAATTGTATAGCAAGTTCATTATCCTGTATTTAATATAATTAAGGCCACATTATATGTTGTGTTCTGTGTGTGTGTGTGTGTGTGTGTGTGTGTGTGTGTGTGTGTGTGTGTGTGTTTATGGTTTTCCAAGAAACAGTTTCTCTGTGTAACAGCCCTAGCTGTTCTGGAATTTGCTCTGTAGACCAGGCAGGCCTTGTACTCACAGAGATCCGCCTGCCTCTGCCTCCTGAGTGCTGGGATCAAAGGCGTGCACCAGCAATGCTGCCTGGCAAGTGCTTGTTGTTTTTAATATTAAGTGTGATACTTGGTTTCATATGTCATTTTTGCTACACCACGGTGTACAGATTTTTGACCAGTGATCTAGATGCTTTTGTAAAGGTGTTTTGTAGGTAAAGTTAATGTTTTTATTTCCAGCAAACTTTCACTAAAGCAGGTTACATTATTAATAGTGGTAGTAGTAGTATATTTTTTGTCAAGGCTCACTTTGTAGCCCAGGCTAACCTCAAATTTACAAGAGACCTACCTGCCTCTGCTTTTTCAGAGCTAGAGTTAAAGGTAGGTACCACCCCAGCTTCAAGTTACATTTTATAATGAGGCTGCCAAATGACTGACTTTTTTTTTTCTTGGTGGTTTTCTTTTTATGACAGGGTTTCTCTATGTAAACAGTCCTGGCTGTCCTGGAACTCACTCTGTAGACCAGGCTAGCCTCAAACTCACAGAGATCTGCCTGTCTCTGTCTCCCAGATGCTGGGATTAAAGGTATATACCACCACTGCCTGGTTTTGATTTTTAAGTTTGTTGTTGTTACTATTATTATTATTTTGGGTTTTTGTTGTTGTTGTTTTTTTCTAGACAGAGTCTTTCTACATAACTTTGGCTGTCCTGGAACTCACTCTGTAGGCCAAGCTGGCCTTGAACTCATAGAGGTCCAATTGCCTTTGTCTCCAAAGTGCAGGGATTAAAGACATATGCCACTACGCCTAGCTAAAAAATTGTTTAAGCATTTATTTATTGTATGTGTGTGTGACTTGTGTGCTAATATGTATCTGTGTATCTGTGGGAGTCAGTTCTCTCCATCTGTGGGTTCCAGGTATTGAACTTGGGAAGTTAGACTTTTCCTAGGAGAGAGAATTTTGTCACCAAACTCCTTCAAATTTGAGCCATATCTCACTTCTTCTTTGGACCCCCATCTCATGGGTTTGGGACTTGTGAGCCTCCACAATGGCTTGAGCTAGCTCCTCAATGTAAATCTCTATATATATGATGTACAGATATGCTCCATAGATTATTTCTCTGGAGCACCATGGCTGGAGCAAATCATAAAACTGTTTAATTCCTACACAGAGCTGTAGAATGAACCAGGCCTCACATATGCTAGGCAAGCACTCTACCACTGAGATAACTGTGGCTCTTTTTTTTTTTTTTAATTTTATTTTTATTTTAAGACCTTTTCCTGCTAATTTACTTACTCTGTAGACCAGACTTACTTTGACTATGCAGTCCTCCTGCACCGGCTTCCCAAGCAAAATGTTCTTATATTCCTAAAAGGTGGTTTTTACACTGTAGGCCTATTACTGTCCTAAATATTAGTTACCTCCATTTAGATAGGAGGAGCCTGAGATGGAAGGATATTATGTGGCCACCCCAGGGTCCCAGTGCTGAAGACACAGACATAGTCAGCCTAGCTTACAGCCCTGTCTATCTATCAGGTGGACCTATCTTTTCTGGGTTAACTCGAACCTGGGCAGGTAAGGACATGTGCACCTGGGAAGAGGCAAATTCAGAAGCCTTCTGCCACGTGTTCTGGAAAGCCGAGAAGCCTGTCTCAGGAAAAAAAGAAAATGCAGCCTTTATGTAGAAGGAAGAGACTGTCCCAGGCTGTGCAGTACTGATGGTGTCTTTCCGAGCTAGGGTTCTCTGAGACACCCTGTGGCTTTGCTGCAGCTCTGTTTTCTCTTCCAGTACAATTTAGGTTGGTCTTTGTGGTTCACATTTGAGACTTCCAATACATGCGTTTTTGTAAATGGCAGGTAGTAGGTCTACGTCTATTACTGGGGAGTGCTGTAGACACTGTTCCTACATAGAGACAAAGATAATGAGTCCCTCTGTGTCTACCAAGTCTGCAGCATTGTGTGATGTAAATCATCTTGTGACAGTTTTGATTTATGACTCCTCACCCACTAGTGTAGACCCCTAGGTTGTCCATTCATTGTGTATATTGTGCATGGCCTCTCACACATCGACATGCTATCCTTTCCACACAGACCACGACTCCCATTTCATTAGCAGGGTACAAGAACAAGAGAAATCGGTCCTTATTGTGCCACCATTGCCCTGTTGTGTGATAGGCTGGGTACTTAACTAAAATTCACAACTGGTATTTTTTTTTTTCTGCTGTTTGTCTTTGTCCCATACTGTGATTATTCTGAACAATTAAATTGTATTTAAGGGGTTGGAGTGCAATCCATTGATAGAGCATTCCGTGGCCCTCAGCCATTGGTTCAATCCCTGGTGTCTCAAAAAAAAAAAAAAAAGAAAGAAAGAATTTTTTTAGAGACAGCTTTTGAAATTGCTTTAATTGCAAGTCATTTCATTGGCTCTTTTTGCTCCCTCCCATGGAGGCGCCACAGTGTACCAGACAGTTCTGATCCTGTGTGATAAGCAGTCAGGAAAGCGTATCAGGCTGAATAAAACCACTTTGTAGAATAACTGAAGGAAATGTTGACTTGGGTTTCCTTGTTATCAAGGCCGTGCAATGAAAAAGTTAACAGTGCCGTGAGATTAAAAGTACCTAAACCAGGCTGGTGGCTCATGCCTGTAATTCCAGTGCTCGGTATCTGTTCGTACATAGTGAGTTTGAGACCATTTTGGGCTGAATGGAACCCTGTCTCAAGAAAGCAAAACCAACCAACAAATGCCTCTGGGAGAGCCAGTGTGGTGGCGCATGTCCTGGCACAGGCAGGGTCCCTGGGTTCCATCCATCCCGTACCGTAAGAAACATCCTATAATTTGTTGGGCATACATTTTTATGCACTTGAAAATAATGTAAAGCACTTAATAATTTGTCCTTTTGTTGTCTCCCCCACTCTCCCATACTTCACCCTTTTAATAGACAGGCTCTCACTACATAGGCAGGTTGGCCTCAAACTCCTGCCTCCCTAGTACTAAAATTGAAGGCGTGTGTCACCAGGCTGGGTTCCCACCAAATTCTTCTCAATGGGCTTGCCATTGGAAATCTAATGGAAAGCCCAGGAGAAAACAAATTACAAAGTGTTCCTTTCCAACAGGAAGGGAAAACATTGAGCTGCAGACTGCAAATGGCAGCTACTCCTGGGTGGGAGAGAGTGAGAGTGCCAGTCTTCCTCCCAGGAAGTCAGAGTGCTCATGTAGACCGAATTTGGGTGGTGTTCTAGAGCTCCTTCGCCTTGATTGCAGTGTCTCCCACTGTCCTGGAGCATGGGCAGCAACCAGGTCTGGACAATCAACCAGAAAAAGCACTTCCCACAAAGATGGATGGAGCAACAGGAGCAGTCATTGACTAAGTCATCCCTGCAAAAGCATTAAGGTCTGCTGTGTCCCAGCCTAGTTAGGCACTGGGAAGATAAAGAGAAGTAGAAAGCCTACAGTTCTTGGTAGGGTTTTAAAGCATGGTGATGTTTTATTATTATTATTTGCTTGCTTGTATCTGTCTAACTTTGTTTACTTTTCTCTCCTTTAGTACCCTCTTATATATGGGCTGATTCTCATTCCCTGCTGGAGTTCTCTTGTTTGCCTAAGTAGAGTCTACATGGGAATGCACTCCATCCTGGTAAGAAAAAGCGGGTGTCTATCCTTAATACCTCTTTTTTTCTGACACTGGCAGAAAACTTTGCAAACTTAAGTCAGATGATTATATGATCTGCTGTCTCACAGACAAAGCAAAAGTAGCTTGGCACCAGAACCTGCACCAGTTGCTGACCACTTGATTTTTATTCTGAAACAGGTGGAGACTGTCTTTTCCCTACTGGCTGGAGCACAATCTCAGTCTTTCTGGATGGGCTAGTCTTAAAATGGGTTCAAAGAAAATGAAGGAAATAGGTGAAGGGCTCAGCCCTCCAGGCCATCAAGTTCCAGGGATGGGGGAAGGGCTTCCTGTAGACAAGAATTTTACTGGGTATAGGAGATTAAGAGTTTTACATGAATTTTTTACAAAGAGAGGGAAATTAAGGGAACATTGGCTCTTAATGAGCAAGCTACTTTAGATAGGCAGGAAAAAAACATTTCTCACAAAATCCAAATGAGAAAAATACAGGTTGTAAGTGTTCCCCATTTTGCAAATGTATCGGCCTTGTATTTCACTTTTCCCTTCAATGCTGAGAGTGTTTCCGAAGCTTGAGGAATGTGTAACCTTTGGTGGGACGCCTCCCCACTCTCTTGCCTGCTCTGCTGTCTCATGTTCTGCACTCTCTGCAGATGTTTCTCGAAACCTTTCTTATCTTTTCGTTCTCTTCCAAAGGAGTGGTCAGGCGCCTCTTCCCATTCACTGAAACTGGGAGTGGCTCTGCCTGTCTGTCACCCCACAGTGGACTGTAAATCCTTTAGATCTTACCTGTGTGTTTTGTCTCTCCACCCTCAGCATTACAGGAGACATTCTAGGATTTCTTGCCTATTAACTTGTAAATGGAGGATCAAAAAAAGATGGCAAAAGTAAAATAATTTATGAAATCCTGAATTTTCTGGTGGGTTATACTGATTTGTTGTTGTTGTTGTTGTTCTTTTAATTTTTAGGATTTTTTTTTTTTTTTTTTTTAGGGCCCTACTTAGTGCTGTGAACCTGGGAAAACAGGGCCTAAAAATGGGGCAGACTGGGGGCAGGGACACAATGGCTCAGGCCTTTAATCCCCAGCATTGAGGAGGCGGAGGCAGGTGGATCACAGAGTTCGAGGCCAGCCTGGTCTACAAAGCCAGGACTGTTACACAGAGAAACCCTATCTAGAAAAACAAATAAAAAGAGAGAGAGAATGAAGTGTCATGTAATAGACAATTTCATTCAGAGAGCATCAGAGGGTTAGGAAAGGTCACCCAAGTAAATTTTCATGAGTTCAAGCTGTGGATAATCTCAAGGACAAACTGCATGTGGCCAAACATGTTTCTCCATAGGGACATATCAATGACAATAGCTGATGTAAACTCATTCCAATGTGCTACACCTGGGAGGAGCACGAAAACACATTCCAAGGACTATTCGGTGTTTTGAAGAAACTGAGGTCACAAGACTCTTGTTTTCTTACAAGCACTTAGGATTCTCATGTGACTTCATGTTGGCCTGTGTTGACATGCTCTACTTGTAGAAACATCTCACTAGCTTATTTCACAGCTGTAGAAATACTGCTGTCCTCGCCACTCTACCTATTTTATAATCAGACTTTTTTTTTTATTTTTATTTTTTTTGAGACAGTGTTTCTCTGTGCAGCCCTGGCTGCACACACCTGCCTCTGCCTTCTAGCAACAGGACTGAAGGTGTGAACCACCATCACCTGGCCAAGGAAAATGTATTTTTATCTCTAAATGTATTATCATTCCAAGAGGAATAAGAATTTTATTACTGAATATATGATCTCAAAAATACTGTCCTTTAAAAAAATGAAAATATATGGGCTGGAGAGATGGCTCAGTGGTTAAGAGCACTGACTGCTCTTCCAGAGGTCCTGAGTTCAATTCCCAGCAACCACATGATGGCTCACAGCCATCCATTATGAGATCTGGTGCCCTCTTCTGGTGTGCAGATATACATGGAAGCAGAATATTGTATACATAATAAATAAATAAAATCTTAAAAAAAAAAAGAAGTCTGTTCTCTGCCACAAAATTATTTTAAAAAAAGACCTTTAAAAAAAAATGAAAATATAGCCATGCATACATCTTTAATCCTAGAACACTCAAGAGGTAGAGACAGGAAGATCTCTGTGAGTTTAGGGCCATCCTGGGTCTGCATCATGAGTTCAAGGCTAACCAGGGCCATATTGAGGAGTCCCTATCTCAAAAAAACAAAAACAAAAGTTTAGTGATTGATCAAATATTTCTTCTGAGTTCAGTTTACTCTTTATATACTAGACTATATCCATTCTTGAATCATCTGGAGTAAAAACAATATTGCCATAAGCTTTTTTTGTTTGGTTTGTTTTTTGGTGTTTGGAGGTTTTTTTGTTGTTGTTGTTTGGTTGTGAGCCTAGCCTTTAACGGCTGAGCCATCTCTACAGCCCACCGTCAGTTTTTTTATTTTGTTTTGTTTGGTTTGGTTTGGTTTGGTTTTTCGAGACAGGGTTTTTCTGTGTAGCTTTGGAGCCTATCCTGGCACTCCCTTTGGAGACCAGGCTAGCCTCGAACTCACAGAGATCTGCCTGCCTCTGCCTCCCAAGTGTTGGGATTAAAGGCTTACACCACCAACGCCCGGCCCAGTTTTTTTTTTTTTTTTTTTTTTTAATTATGTCTATGTGGGGAGGGTGTATGTGTGCACATGACTGCAGGAGCATTCGGAGACCATAGACATTAGATCTGGAGCTGGAGTTGCAGGCAGTTATGAGCCACCCTACATGGGCTAGAAACTGAACCTGGGTCCTCTGCAAGAACAGTACATTCTCTTAACCATGGAGCCATCTCCATTTTTCCATTCATGAATAGACAGGCCTGATCCTTTATGTATTTGATTTTACTTTATTTTGTTTTTGTTTGTTTCAGTACCAAGGATTAAACCTAGGGACCTCACATGTAGGCAGGCTAGCCAAGACTTTTTTTTTTTTTTTTTTTTTTGAGACAGCACTCAGACAGGTTGCCCAGGCTGACCTTGAATTCTTCTGTATCCACAGCTGGCCTTGAACAGTCATTCCTTCTGCCTTAGTTTACCTAGTCCACCCAAGCAGTTGGAATTGTTTTCCTGTACTACCATGCCAGGCAACCCTAATTTGTTTAATTGCTCAATGATCAGTTTGCTCCCAAAGAATATGTAATTTGTCTTATTAAAAATAGCTACAGGGAGTCAGGCAGTGGAGGCTCACACCTTGAATCCCAGCACCCCAGAAGCAGAGGTAGGCGGATCCCTGTGAGTTTGAGGCCAACCTGGTCTAGAGTGAGTTCCAGAACAGCTACAGCTACAGCTACACAGAGAAACCCTGTCTCAAACAAACAAACAAATAAAAAGAATCCTTTTTATCATAAACAATTTTTAGTGAAATATTTTTTTAAACATTTTATTCTGTTTTGATTTTTAGACAGGGTTTCGTGTAACCCTTGAACTTGTGATCTCCTACCTCTACTTCCCAAGTGCTGGGATTATGGCTAGGCCCTACCATGCCTGATTTTTGCAGTGCTGGGGATCAAGCCTAGGCTTCATGCATGCCAGGCAAACCCTCTACACACTGGACTACATCCCAGCCCAAGTTCCAGTACGATTGATTCTGTCGTCTGTTTGTAAGGTGTTTAACACCCAAAATAGCATTATACTAACTGTACTTTTATCTTTTCTAGGATGTTATTGCTGGGTTCCTATATACTATTTTAATCTTACTTATCTTCTACCCACTTGTGGACCTGATTGACAACTTCAACCAAACTTACAAATATGCTCCGTTCATCATCATCGGTCTCCACTTAGCTTTGGGCATCTTTTCTTTCACTCTTGACACCTGGAGCACATCCCGAGGAGACACGGCTGAGATTCTGGGAAGTGGTGCTGGAATTGCCTGTGGTTCTCATGCTACTTACAACCTAGGTCTATTATTAGACCCTTCTCCACACACATTACCCTTAGCCAGCCCCCCCCTCACTGTAACTCTGTTTGGAAAAGCCATATTACGGGTCGCCATAGGAATGCTATTTGTACTGATCGTGAGAGATATAATGAAGAAGATCACCATTCCTTTAGCCTGTAAACTCTTCAGTATTCCGTGTGATGACATGCGGCAAGCCAGGCAGCACATGGAAGTGGAGCTGCCGTATCGCTACATTACCTACGGGATGGTTGGTTTCTCCATCACATTTTTGGTTCCCTACGTATTTTCCTTTATTGGTATCTCTTGATGGAGAAATAGTGTTTATTATAAGAAAGGAGGCTACCAGTTGTATCCAAAACCATTCTCCAGGTAAAACACTCGGATCAGAGGCTTTTGCAAGAATTTAGCTTAAATAAGTAAATTCTGCAGTCCGTGCATTTGATCATTGCACATCCAGATGTTTTAGGTGGGCTGAGCTCCTTCAGTACCGAGAAGTGGTGTGCCCATTTAGAATGTTCACAAAATGTTTGGAGAGTTCCGTGTTGTTACAAATTGTAGTCATATATAATATATATTAAGGTATACAGTGTGCAAATGTGTATCTAGTATATATTATATATCTAAATCATTTGCCTAAGAACTGTGGGGTGCATTGGAAGATCAATAACAATATGCAGTTGTGCCGGCATTTTTGGAACTAATGCAGGCATGTTGTTATTAACAAATGGGTTTAACGTTTATTTCCTACGGGAGCCATTTCCTAGTTGAATTGATAAATGCCAGAAAGATTCCATATGCTACCACATACTGATTTACTGCCTTTTTACACTGCCATCCCCTTTCATGTTATCCACGATGTTGAACATGGGAGGCATCTTTAATGGACCAAGTTTTCGGGAAAGTTTGCTTTTTTGAACCTCTTTCTTTCTTTCTTTCTTTCTTTCTTTCTTTCTTTCTTTCTTTCTTCTTTATAAGTTCTGTATACTGTGTTGAATGTACTTTTTTCCCCTCAATTATTTTGGTCATCAGTTTAATAATTCAGGTACTGAATTTGATTGTTGCTAACTGTGCCTTTCTTTTGCTGGGTTAAGAGACACCATGTATACTGTGATGTAAAAGTAAGACTCTAATTCTACCTTAAGCTATATAATCAGGCAACTATTTTAGAAATATACATGTCAATCTAACAGAGATAGAAGCAGATGACCCATAACACTTTAAAAGTCTTTTTTAGGAAGAAATGTGGAATAGCTAAATTTTCTCACTAATTTATTGGAAAGCTAAATGGATAAGTATTTCCATTTTTGTAGGTATTTTTCTGCGTGTTGCAAGTGATAGGAACAATATATATCTTATGTACATCATCTTGATTGTTTATAATACAGGCAAACATTTCCAGTGAGTGGAAATGCAACTGAAGTTTATAGATGAGACAGTGTACACCCTTTCTATGTAAACAAGCCATTTTTTTCTAAATTATTTGAAAAGGATTGGATTTCCCACTGTTAATTTTCAACACCCACTCACTAGCAACCTAAGGTAGACTATAAAATCCAAGCGTGATGTATCAGTAGTTTAGGCTCTATTATTTTCCCAGCTTATTATTTTTACAGTGGGAGATTTAATGTATGAGTACTATTTTTTCTATCTGCCTTTATATTTTGAAGTGTGACTGTAATTAGGTTAACATTACATTTATTTATAGTGAGTTTTTCACAAAGAAGAGAACTAACTTTCCATATAAATGAACATCAGGTATGGAGCTAACGACTTCGGTGCAATATCTCTGGTAACTCAGAAGGAAATGTTTCTATTTTGGACAACAGAAGTATTTGAGCTCATATTTTTATAATCCTGATTGAAAACTTAGGGGCCTGGTAATTTTTACCCAAATGGAATCTGATCAACTTTAGCCAGTAAATTTGGGCCCTTTGGCTGCCAGGAAAAGAAAGCGGGTGCTTAGGAAGCCATCGGTACGCTGGAAGCTGGGAAGCTTTCCCAAAAGGTGTGCTTAATGAATTGAATAAAAGGAGGGTCCCAAGCTTTGGGTCTGTTACCCTAATAAATTTTTTTGTGTAGCTTATAAAGAATTTGAGAATATTCTATTTCTTTGTGTTTTATTATTTTTTGTTTGATGACAGTTCTATGCTAAATGTATTTTAAAATAAAAGCCAAATTCAAGATTGAAAGGACCTCTGTTTGTTTTCCTCTTGTGTGCATGTCTGTTTTTTGGGGGGTTGAGGGGAGGTGGTTTGAGACAGGGTTTCTCTGTCTAGCTTTGGAGGCTGTCCTGAAACTCACTCTGTAGACCAGGCTGGCCTACACTCACAGAGATCTGCCTGCCTCAGTGTTGTGGGTTAAAGCTGAGATTCCTCTCTCTCTTAAATTAATAAAAAGAAACCTGTGCTTCTGCATCAGGACAGATGATTGTGCCTTGTCTTAGGGGTTTCCCTTCAACCTACCAGGGGTGCCCGTCATGGAATCACCATTCCATCATGCGTGTTCTGTCTTAGGAATTCCCTGAAGGCAAGGAAAACCGTACCGTCTTTGGCTGGAACCAGTCTCTAAAACAAATAAGGTTAGTGGGGGATGGGCCATAGTCCCGCTCCAAGCATTCTGAATCAGCAAGGAACCTCCAGGAGAATAGCATCTTAGCTCTCGTGGCTGTAAACCTTCTCCTTCGGATTAAGACATTTAAAGGTTAAAAATGGCCTTTTTAAAATCTCTGTGGCAATGCCTCTGATACGGACCTTATTAAAGTTTGCTCCCTAAAACATACTTCTATCCTAAGGCTTGTAAACTGCCCGTTACATTCCTGTAAGAATGAACTCTGACTTCTAGTTTCTAATAACATTTGCATAACATATAGCAATTTTCCCTTAAATTTATGATTCATTGTGTTTTTGAGGCAGAGACTCATGTATCCCAGGCTAGTCTTGAACTGCTCCTTAACTTCCCAAGGCTATGCCACCACACCTGACTGCTGTGCCTAATTAAGCTTGGTGAAACTCTACTACAATTCTTATGAGGAAACATGTCCTCCTTGTAAAGAACAGAGAGTAAAACTTCAAAGAATAAAAGATTTTCAAAAATGCTTGAGGAAGTAAATATTAATTTCGTAGTTTCAGGTGAACTAGTTCATCCTCATGGGCTCGCCCATGCCTCCTCCATACACAGAATTCTGCCTCCAACAGCAACAAGCTGAGAACAGCATCAAAGTGTCTGTCCTGTGACTGAGAGCCGACCATTCTATGCTGAGCTTCATAGTTCTGTGGCTTACAGCTCCCAGCAGGCTAAAGGATAACAGCTGTCTCCTTCACCAGTTCAGTCTTGGTGCATTTTGCACAGATGGTTAGAAATCCTATCCCTGGTTACAACAAGGGACAAACATGACAGAGAACCTGTTCTCTAAGGTGCCTCTTCAGCTTCCTTTATGAAATGATTTTAAGTTAGTTTTATAGCTTTGACATCTTATTTGTTTATTTTGAGACAGGGTCTCTTGGCCTTGGCTATCTTGGAACTCATTTATGTAGACCAGGTTGGCCTGAACTCAGAGATCACTCTGCCCCTGCCTCTGTTCTGTCTCTGCCTCCTAAGTGCTGCACCCCCATACCCAACTATTTGTCTTTTTTTTAAAAAACATGTATTCACGGTTTATCTGTGCACCTGTGGAGGCCAGAAGAAAGTGTGAGATCCCCTACTGGAGTTACAGGTGGTTGTGAGCTGCTCTGGGAGTGCAGGGAATTCCAGTCTTCTGCAAAAGCAGAAAAAGAGTTATCTTTCTAACCAAATTGTATTAATTACCTTTTAAAATTTAGTGTATCCCCTGAATGATTGTGATCGCCCTTGCCTGCAATCCTAGCAACCAGGAAGTGGAGGCAGGAGAATCAGGATCTTAAATTCTTGACTATGTAACAGGTGGGAAGGCCAGCCTGGGCTACATAAAACCCCATCTCAAAAAATAGGGTTTTGTACAAGGTCAGTGGGAGACCATTTGCCTAACACACATGAGGCCCTGGGGTCCAATCCCAATATTTTGAAAATGAACCAAAAATAAATCACGTTATCTTTCCTCTGACAACATCTCCATGGGGGAAAAAGGTACCTGTTCATCTACTTCTGCCATAGCTGGGATACACCAGACATTCAATGAATATACTATGTTCAGTGGATTGATTATACAGTCCCTAGACAAGCTTTAGTAAGTGTGTGTGTGTGTGTGTGTGTGTGTGTGTGTGTGTGTGTTAGTGAAGGACATTTGTGGCATTCTTCAGATTCTCAGAGATTTGATAAAAGTTTAAAATTCCTTTTTTAGCATCTTATTCTTCGTTGCTTTTTGTTTGTTTGTTTGTTTGGTTTTTGGTTTTGACTGTCTCTGCCTCCAGAATGCTGTGATTAAAGGCATGCATGGCCACGCCCAGCAGCCCTTCTGTAATGTTATCTCCTTTTTTCTTTCTTATACATGTTAGTGATGCCTGCATGTCTATGTCTATGCACCATGAGTCCCGGTGCCTAGAGAGGCATACATTTGGCATCTGATCCCCTGGAACTGGAGCTCCATTATGTCTGTGTGGCATTGTGTGCAATGTCTGTATTTGCCTGTCCTCAACTGTAACTTTTTGTGGGTTACTTAGAAGATCAACACATGACAGTGTGGCCATCAAGTCTTTTCTAAATAATAGAAAACCTAATGAAGCTAAGACTCTTCTTAGAAACGTTAAAACAACAGGACCAGTGAGATGGCTCAGTGGGTAAACGTGCTTGCCGACGGGCAGGACAACCATAGTTCGACAATCCCCAGGACCTCCTTGTTGAAGAGAGAGAACTGATTTCCTCAAGTTGCCCTTTGACCCCCCCATGTGCCCACCTCCCCACTCCAATAAATGAATAAAGTGCAAGTAATTTTTTTTTTTTTAAGAGAAAAAGTGACCAGACAGTGGTGGCTCATGCCTTTAATCCCAGAATCCAGGAGGCAGAGGCAGGCAGATCTCAGTGAGTTCCAGGACAGCCTGGTCTACAAAGTGAGTTCCAGGACAGTCTCCAGAGCTACACAGAGAAACCCTGTCTCGAGAAACAAAACAAACAAAAGAGAGAGAGAGAGAGAAAAGGTGAAAATAACCACTTGTGCGTTGTGGATCATTTCATAGGCACAAGCGATATTCATGGTATTTGTGCTTCAGTCAGCAAACACCCTTCCCAACCAGACTCTTCTTGTCTCCAGGAGTCAGATGAACCAGATGTGTGGCTAGTTTTTATTTCAATGCATGGAGGAAGTTCCATGGTCTTTTAAGTGTAGCAGCATAAGAAATAAACTTGAAATCCCTTCCCAGGGCACAGCAGCAAATCCCAGAGGGAAGCTCTGCAGAACATGGGAACTTTGTAGCTGGTATGCAAAGATCCTTAACCCCTTGATGCAATTCCTCACCCTCTCAGGGTAGGTTCAGGGGTGTGTCACTGGGCTGCTGTCAAATCTTCTAGGAATTTGGGAGGTGTCAATGTCAGATTGTCTCCTCACTCCTTGGGTCTCTTCTAGGTAACTGCAGTTACAGCAGCCATGGTATATCACCCAAATCCGTAACTAATATAAAAAATTAGAAAAATAATACTTGAATGTATATTTTCTCTTATTACAGATTATAAAACAGAAAAATGAATTAAAATACTTAAATGTTCATCAAATAATAGTTTTCACTGCCTTCAAATTGGTGCAATTTCATCCAAGAGCTAAAATGGCTTGACTAAGTACTTTCTAAAATCATTATTCTAAGCCAGGCCCAGTGTGATGGTGAATGCCTTGCCTGTAATCCCAGCACTTGGAAGACCCAGATGGAACTGAGTTCAAGATCACAAGTGAGTTCCCAGCCAGTCTGGATAGCATTTCCTTCTCCTAAGCTGGCTTTGAACTAATGTGTAGCTATATATTTAAGGATGACCTTAAACTTCAGGTCCTTCTGTGTCTTCCTTCAGACCTCTAGGATTGCAAACATGCCCCACCATGTCAGCTTTTGAAATGCTAGGCAAACTCCCTAACAGCTGAATTGCATCCTCAGTACAGAAACCCTAAACCTAACATTTCCTTTTCATGATCAATAATGATTTTGTCGTAATTATTTTGTAATGTACATACATGTCAGGTTAGATACTAAAATAACTAATATAATAAACTATACAATATATTGGGTAACCACTCTATTATCATCTTAATGATAACATATAATTATGATGTTGGAGAGATGGCTCAGTGGTTAAGAATGCTGACTGCTCTTCCAGAGGACCTGGGTTCAATTCCCAGCACACACACACACACACCAGCTCAGAACTGTCTATAACTCCAGTTGCAGGGGACTGGACACCCATGGCAAAACACCAATGTACATAAAATAGAAAACATATCTTGTTTTATAAAATATAATAACAAAAATAATAAATAAAATATGAAATAAAATACTCCATCTTTTAGTTTTCCCTCTTCTTCTTCTTCTTCTTCTTCTTCCTCCTCCTCCTCCTCCTCTCTCTCTCTGTCTCTGTCTCTCTCTCTCTCTCTCTCTCTCTCTCTCTCTCTGTGTGTGTGTGTGTGTGTGTGTGTATACCCATGCATACACATGGGGAGGCCAGAGCAGGACATTGGGTATCTTCCCCTATGGCTCTCTTCCTTATTGCCTTGAGAACCATGAACCAGAAGCTCATGGTTTAGGCTAGGCTGGCTGACCAATGAGCTTTTAGCATCCACTTGTCTTTACCTACAATGTTGGAATTGCAGGCACTGGCAGCCATGCTTAGCTTTTTATGTGGGTGCTGGGGATTGACACTCAGATCTTCATGCTTGCAAAGTAGTTTTATACAAAGTTTTATTTTATATGTATGAGTGTTTGAGTGTTTTGTCTGCATGTATGTATGTGCACTGCTTGTGTGCCTAGTGTCTGAGGAGGCCAGAAGAGGTTGAAACTGGAGTTACAGATGGTTGTTAGCCACCATGCAGGTGCTGGGAACTGAACCCAGGTCTTCTGAAAGAGTACTCAGTCCTCTTAATCACTGTGTCATCCCTGCAGCCCCTTGTTATCTCCTTTTCTGTTACCTTTTCACTACTAGGGTTGGGGTGTCAAACTTCTTTGCATCATCTACTTGAAAAAAAAAAGCCTTAATCAAGATCTATATAGCCAATACAAATTTTTGTAACTCAAAGAAACTTACCAGTCGATGTATGTTATTTTTGTATAAACTGCATATCGCTGGGCACATGCCTTTAATCCCTGCACTCAGGAGGCAGAAGCTGGTGAATTTTTGAGTTCAAGGCCAGCCTGGTCTACAGAGTGAATCCAGGACATCCAGGGCTACACAGAGAAACCCTGTCTCACAAAAACAAAACAAAACAAAACAAAGCTATGTGTTAGGCAGCACTCTATTGCTGTGAAGAGACACTGTGACCACAGCAACTCTAATAAAGGAAAACATTTAGTTGGTATTGGCCTGCAGTTCAGAGTTTTAGTCCATTGCTATCATGGCAGGGAGCATGGCAGCATGCAGGCAGACAAGATCCTGGAGAAGGAACTGAGAGCTCTACACTAGATCAGAGGCAGCAGGAAGAGTGAGACATTGGGCCTGGCCTGGGTTTTTGAAACCTCCAAGTCTGTTCCCATTGACACACTTCCTCCAACAAGGCCATACCTCCTAATCCTTTCAAATAGTGCCACGCCCTAACATTCAAAAGTATGAGCCTAAGGGGGCCATTCTTATTCAAATCACCACACTATATTTTTACTACCATCTTTCTGTGGGATGCTCTCTTTTTGTTCCTCTAAAATATCTGCTTTAGAGATTAATGAGATCAATTAATGGTTTATTCAAAGCATTTCATGTACTATGAAATACATTCAACAGACACAAATATATTACCTTCTTAGTGTTAGACCCCCGAAAACTCAACTATCCGGGGTCTCAGGCCAGGTTCTCGGTCACCCCAATCACCAGGCGGATTCGAGAGCTTGCTGCAAACTGCACGAGGCTTTATTGTAATTTAACGAGCTAACCCCATGTTAGCTCGGGTCTTTCACCCACCCGCCATGGTGGACGGCTAGAAAAGACGGCTCCTTGGGTCTCCCAAAAGATCTTATAGGGCAGCGTAAGGGGAGTGTCTAGGGGTACGCACAGGCTTACGATTGGTGTGCTTCCAGGCTTGGAGGGCTTGCCCTGTGTTGATTGGTCAACTGGTTGTTATGGCCCATAGGCCCTCCCAGGGTGGTTGCTATGCTCTCTACGTCATTGTCGTGCGCTTGTCCGTAAAGCACACCCAGGGTCGTAAAGCATAGTGCCACCAGCTAACTTCTGATTGGTTCCTTGTCACGAGAAAGGCATCTGACCTCTAAGTGACTAAGGTTCCTTGTCACGAGACAGGCATCTGACCTCTACGTGACCAAGGCAGGTTTATGGCAAGCACGTGTTCGGCTGTTATGGCTGCCAAAAAGAAGCTGGTTCCTTCATTAGTAGCTTTTAAGAAGGTAAGCTAGAACTGGGTGGGCAGTAGTGACACACACCTGTAATCCCAGCACTCAGGAGGCAGAGGCAGGAGAATCTCTGAGTTCCTGGTCAGCCTGGTCTACAGAGGGTGTTTCAGAGCAGCCAGGACTATACAGAGAAGTCTGTCTTAAAAAAACAAACCAAAATATACAAACAAAAAGTAGAAGGTGGGACAGTATAGGTTTATTAGGCCTTTGAAGACATAGTTAAATCTAATCTACATTTATGACAGAGTGAAATCAGTTTCGATTCCAGCCCTTTGTGATAAATCTCTTTTGCCCCTAGGCAGTGGTGGTGCACACCTTTATTCCCAACACTCAGGAGCCATAGACAGTCAGATCTCTTGAGTCTGCGGCCAGCTTGATCTATGGAGTGAGTTCCAGGACAGGCTTCAAAGCTACAGAGAAGCCCTGCCTTTAAAAAATCAAAACAATAAAAGCAAGATTTCTCTCCCTCCCTCCTTTCCTCCAGAATTGACATTTGAAAGCATTAAATCCATTAACCATTTGAGCATGAGAAAACTCAGAATTTGATATCTCCATTGGGGTTAGACCAGGCTGAGATAAAGATCGTGAATAACCAGTTTTCCAAGAGACAAAAGGAGGAACCCTGTGATGATTAATCTCATCAGCTTGACTGTGTTTAGGAGCATCAGGGAAACATTCCTCTGGGTATGGCTATGAATATTTCAAGAAATACTTAACTGATGAAGAAAGACCCATCCATGGGTGGAGCCATCCCATGGGCTGAGGTCCTGGAAAGAATGAAAAAGAGAAAGCCAGTTGAGTACCACCGTTCATTCTTCTGCTTCCTGACTGTATTCAGCAAGCCACCTCATGCTGTGCTCTTGCTGCAGTCGCCCCCCCCCCCCATGCTCTGGCTGTAGTGCCCTCCCACCATGTTGAACTATATCCTTAAGCTATGAGTCAAAATAGACCCTATCCTCATTAAGTTGTCCACCCCCCCCCAGGTATTTTGCCCTAACAGTGAAATAAGTAATATAGGAAATTGGTACCCACAAGTGCATCTGTTGCTGTGATGAAGCTCTGACTGTGTAAGCCATTGGCTTTTAAAATGGATCTATTGACCTGTTAGATAGAAAGGTCCCAGAATGCTGTAAGCAGAGCTTACCAGGGAATTCTGGTAGGAGTCTGGAAGACCAGAATGTCAAGAGAAATATGAGAATGGAGTACATCCAGGATTTCAGTTTCAAAGCCACCAAGGATTCTATCAAGAACCAGGCTAGATGGCAACTATCATGGGACAATAGGAAAGGTAGCCCCAAATTGTGAAGATGCAGGTTCATTTTAAAGAATCTTAAAAATTCTGAGGTATAGGTTTGGGGCATGTGCATGTGTGCCACAGTGTGCCCCTGGAGGTCAGAAGACAATATGGAAACTGGTTCCTTTCTGAAGGGACCAGCTCCCCATTTCCGCAGCCATAACAGCCGAACACGTGCTTTTCTGACCTTGCCTTAGTCACTAGAGGTCGATGCCTGCCTCATGACAAGGAACCAATCAGAAGTTAGCTGGTGGTGCTATGCTTTACGACTCTGGGTGTACTTTACGGACAAGTGCAGAGCAATGATGCGCAGAGCATAGCAACCACCCTGGGAGGGCCTATGGGCCATAATAACCAATTAACCAATCAACATAGGGCAAGCCCTCCAAGCTTGGAGGCACACCAATCCTGAGCCTGTGTGTACCCCTAGACACTTGCCTTAGGCTACCCTATAAGATCTCTATGCAATGGCTTTGCAGTGGCTTTCCTATCCATCTGCAAATTGTGGTAGTGTATTATTTTCAGCCTGTGGGATTAATAGAAATAAATCTAGCTGGGCATGGAAGCTGAAATGGTTTGAAAGAAAATGCCCCCCCCCCCAAGAGAGAGGCACTATTAGGAGGTGTGGCCTTGTTGGAGTAGGTGTGATCTTATTGGAGGAAATGTGTCATTGTGGAGGTGGGCTTTGAAGTCTCATATATGCTCAAGACACTGCCCAGTGTCTCAGACCACTTCTTGTTGTCTGCCAATGTAGTACCCTCTCGGTTCCTTCTTCAGCACCATGTGTGCCTGCATGCTGCCATGTCCTACCATGATGATAATGGACTGAACCTCTGAACTCTAATTGAGCTACCCCAATTAAATGTTCTCCTTTATAAGAGTTGCTGTGGTCATTGTGTCTCTTTACAGCAATGGAAACCCTAAGACAGAAGCACATACCTTTAATTCCAGAACTTGAGAGGCAGAGGCATGTGGATCTCTGTTGGGAGCCAAAGATCTCAGGGCTTGGCATGAGATCCTAGGCTATCTTGGCCGGGTACATAGTTGTATATTAACCTTTACATAGCAGCTCCTTAGAACCTCAGCTCAAGAAAAGAAGCAACTTGACCCAGTCCTCCACCCTCAGGCTCAGTCACCTAGGCAACACTTCCTGGACCTCTTACTCATAAACTCTTTTCCCTGCCAAACATCCTCTTTGTGGCTTCCTAATATCCTGCCTATACTAACACCTGGTGCACAAACAACCCATTTTACCCCTCCCCATATCCTGTTCTGCTGACTATATAAGCTAGCTTGAGAAAAGTAAAGTTTGCCACTGGATCAGAATCCTGTCTTGTGGCCGTTCTTTCTGCATCTCTTGTCCCCATTCCCTGTCCCTGACTCTCTTGCCCCAGGTTGATGTCCTGCAGGACAGGACAGATCTCTATGAGTTTGAAGCCAGCCAGGAATACAGAGTGAATTCCAAAACAACCAAAGCTACATAATAGATACCCTAACAAAATAAACAAAAACAAATAATAAATAAAATTTAAAACTTAAAAATTTTTAAGTTAAAAAAATGAACTTGGGAGGCTGGAGAGATGGCTCTGAGGTTAAGAGCATTGACTTCTCTTCCAAAAGACCTGGGTTCAATTCCCAACACCCACATGGCAGCTCACAGCTGTCTGTAACTCCAGTTCCAGGGATCCAACACCCTCACATAGACATACATGCAGGCAAAACACTAATGTTCATCAAATAAATAAATAAATAAAAGAATGGCCCGCATGTATGTGCCTTTAAAAAAAGTACTTGGGGGCTAGTAGGATGGCTCATCCAGTAAAGGTACTTACTGTGCAAGTCTAGCAACCTGAGTTTGATTTCTGGAACTCACATAAAGGTAGATGGAAAGAACTCACTCTCTAAAGTTGTTCTCTGACTTCCATATGGGAGCCACGTTGCCGCTCCCCTCATCATGATCGTGAGCTCCCCCACCCCAATAATATACAATGAATGTTGTTGTTTTATTTTGTTTGGACTTGAAGTATTTGGCTTTAGAAAAGGTTCTGGGCCTAAGAGGGAATGTTCATTTATATTGCAGAATAAAAGCATACTAATCAGTAAACTTAAATTATAAAATCACACCTCTGTTATTCTATTGAGTTTAAGACTCTAACAAAATCTCATCTGCTCAAGGGCTGTGCAGAGGTGAGGGCCATTGGTCCAGGGTCTGAAATGAGTCAATAACAGGAGGGTGACTTGTTAATTATTAACACCCAAGTCAAATGCTAAGAGCCTAAAGTAGTCTTTTCAGCTTGAATATTAATCTTTTCTGTCAGACTTCCAGCTTTTCTTGCTCAAAGAGCACAGGTTATGCTGTGGTGGCCCCTTCCCATTGTAAGTACTCTCCAGTGTGTGCTGGGACATTAACCAGTATCTATGCCTTTTCCCACACATCCATTAAATAAATATTTCTCAAACAGGTATTCAACAGAAACTCTTTTGATAGATGCTGGCATGTCTTAAAAAGATTCCATTCAAGCCAGGCAGTGGTGGTACACTCCTTTAATCCCAGCAGAGGCAGGCAATCTCTATGAGTTTGAGGGTAGCCTGTTCTACAGAGTGAGTTCCAGGACAGTCAGACTGTTATACAGAGAAACTGTCTCGAAAAACAAAACAAAATTCCATTCTATTTCTGTAGACAGTCTTTCCAGACTAAGTATCTCAGTCTTGTGAAGACTGTTCTTGACATAATAAAAAGTACATTTACAGTTTGAAAAGTCAGTGATGTGTGCAAGTAGAGGAGAAGAATCATAGTTATTTTACCAGTCAGATGACAACTCAGTTAGGTCAGATTAAAAGTCTGGAAATAAAGTAATATTTGTGAGAATTTAGTACATGATAAAGATGAAATTTCACTGTTGTGGGATAATTCTTTTTACACTAACATACATAGACTTTGGAGAAAAAAAGAATATATTAAAGTCTTAGATTAAAAAATATAGTTTAGAAATAAAGTTATTAAAAAGAAATAGAGTAATAAAAATATAATAAGCCACATTAAGACAAAAAATACACAGAGACTGATCAACAAATGACACAGCTAGCTCTCCTAGGATATGACAAGTATCCCATTTTTTTTTCAAGGTCCCCTAAAGATGCTGCTGCTTTCAGAAAAAGCTGAACAAAGGAGATTAGATTAAGGGTTCTTGTTCTGAAAAGAAAAAAGGAAGATATAGAAATGATAAGATAAAAAGGTAGATTATTGAATTTACTTTTAAACCAAAAAAACAACTACTAGTCTCAAATTTTTTATATATTGATATTTTATATATTGATACAAATTTGAGGTTATTTTGTTATACTATAATGTGTTTCTACACTTATTTGAGATTTTTTATATTGATAAAAATTTGAGGTTATTTTTGTTAGAACATTCTGTATGTTTCTACTCTTGTTTAAGGTATTGTACCTATACAGCTCATTTAACAATGTAATGTAAATTTCTAGTCCTTTAAAGTTGTTATTACTACAAACTATTTAAGATAATAAAGAAATGCAGGTTAGTAGTTAGTCACAATCAAACTTGTAGTCATGTTAAATATGTTTTGAAGGTCAAAAGATATATTTTAGATAGACAGGTGGTCTTCAAGCACTTCAGAGACCTGCTGAATATGGCATTAAGATATTTTAATAAAATAAGGTTTTTGGTTTTGTTTTTTATGATAATGAGACATGTCTGCTCCTGGCAGCACCAATCTATTTCAGAGAAGATGATAACCATAAAAAAAAAAAATCCATATGGCGTTTACTTTCTTTTTGGAAAAAGTTGCCACTGAGCAAGAAACTTCCCTTGCTTCAATGGCTGATGGTATATTGTCCAAACTGAATAAGCAGGATGCAAAAACAGCGATGGCTGAACTTTGCCAAGACAAGGTAGGACAGTCCTTCAGAATTCCCTGCTTCACAGGAAAGTCTGTCATATATGCTAGATCTGTAGGCCAGAACTGGATGCCCCAGCATTGCAGAGGAACTTTTGGTGACTGTCCAGCCTGAAGTCCCTGTCATTAGTTAGCATTTCACCCTTCTGGGGTCTTCGATGGAGTTAAAGACTAAATCGTTATAATTATAGTTTTCCTTAGTTATAACAGAAAATAAATTAAACACAAAACTTAGATTCACCAAGATAAGATAGATAATTAAGAATTTTCTCTAATTTTGCCAAATGCAAATGGATTGGATATTGCTACTGTAATTCTTTTTTTAAAATACACACCAATGCTATTGTAATTCTTAATAACTTAAACTGTAAACTTAGTAACTGTTTTATTGTATTTAGTTTTATTATATTAAGGTTAAAACCTTCCTTTTTAATTAGACAAAAATGGGGAAATGCTGTGGAACAATCCTTTTCTACACAATGAATATGATAACTCTCATTGGTTATTAAAAGGTGACAGGGCAGTAGCTGGGCAGGAAGTTAGGTGGGAGAGCCAAAGTGAGAATGATGGGAAGAAGGAGAGTGGAGTCAGGAGATCCGCCAGCTGCTTAGGAAGCAAGACATGCTAGAGGACAGGTAAATCCACCAGTCATGTGTCAATACATAGATTAATAGACTAGGGCTGGAGGCAAGGTCTTGCTATATAGCTCAGGGTGGTTGTGAACGACCATGTGGCTGCTAGAAATCAAACTCAGGATCTTCAGAAGAGCCACCAGTGCTCCTAACTGCTGAGCCTGGCCCAGCATGAAACCTTTCTAACTCAGTACAATATGTATCTTCCTATTTCATCACTTGTTCACTCAGTAAATATGTATTATCTAGTGCACCAGGAATTCTGCTAGGCATGGAAGAGCTCATTGTGATTCGTGTGTCTGTCATCATGCATATTAGGAAATCTAGAAGATGAGATAAAGTATAACCACACAAATATAAAACTGTGAGGCAGTAAGTGTTAAGAGAGAGAGAGAGATGGAATTTCATGGGGGGCTTATGTGACCTTGCCTGCTCAAAGCAGTCCAGGCATCTGTTCCCCTAAAGAAATGGCACCAGGGCAGACTGCTACTTCTACACCCTGTGTTCTGTTCTTCCTACCATGTTCTAGAGGTTGGATTCTTCCACCCATCTGCTTACCTCCTACCACATTGACCTGCATGGGGAGCAATTCTACTTTCCTCTTGCCTTACACCACCAGCATCCTTATAGTCTTATTGTTCAGACAAGGAGACACCTGAGGGATTCTGGCCAGGACCACTCCATGCAGTTGCCAGAGGCCTCACTGTCCCAGCTCACTCTGCCTTCTCTAGGAATGTTCTCTTTCTATCCAGGACCTTTGGAGGACTGGGTCGAGTCTTTGGAGACTCCGTTTCTGGCTGGAACAATTTTTCAGTGAAATCCAAAGGCCATTCTGTTCTCCCAGACAACGCTTACAGTCCTGAGAGGTGAGGGACTTTGCCTCTTTAACAGATATTTCTATGAAAAGAGCCTCTCTCTGGCCAGTGAGGGTAGGTGGATCTCTGTGAGTTTGAGGCCAGCCTGGTCTACAGAGCAAGTTCCAGGACAGTCTCCAAAGCCACAGAGAAACCCTGTCTCAAAAAAAAAAAAAAAAAAAAAAAAAAAAAAAAAAAAAAAAAACAGAGAGAGAGGGAGAAGAAATACTGAAAGGAGAAAAAATAGTAATGTGGCTCAGTCCACTAGAGAAAGTGCAATTGAGGTATGCAGTTACAGTATTAACACATGAAATCAAGTCACTGTATTCTTGTTTAATATATAGTTCTGTTCATATTAATTTGTCTTTGTTGGCAGATTATAACATGAAGGTTGAAGCTAGATTGCAGGATATTCCCCATAACAGCACTGAGCTTTTTTTTTATTTTTTAAAGATTTTATTTATTATGTATACAACATTCTGCTTCCATGTATATCTGCACACCAGAAGAGGGCACCAGATCTTATAACAGATGGTTGTTATATACCACACCATGTGGTTGCTGGGAATTGAACTCAGGACCTCTGGAAGAGCAGTTAGTACTCTTAACCTCTGAGCCATCTTTCCAGCCCGCTTTTTTTTTTTTTTTTTTTAATTTTGAAAAAAGTTTATTGTTATTTTATATGTATAGGTGTTTTGCCTGCAAGTACGTGTTCCGCTTTCATGCAGTGCCTGTGGAAGCCAGAAGAGGGCAGGAGATCTCCTAGAGCTGGATTCACAGATGGTTGTCAACAGCACTGTTCTGGGTGCTGGGAATCTAACCTGTCCTCAGTTAGAGCAGCCAGTGCTCTTAATATCTGGGCCATCTCTCCAGACTGTGGGTTACTTATTTTAATGAACACAGTACTTTAAAATCTGGCAGAGTCATTTTGTAGTACTTTGTTGTTTTGTTTTTTGGTTGAAGTAGTGTCTCACTATGTAGCCCAGAATAGCCTATAATTCCCTATGTGGACCAGACTGGCATCACAGAGATCCACCTGCCTCTGACTCCTGAGTGCTGGGATTAAAGGTTTGAACCACCCCTCAGCTGGCTGTTTTGCAGTGTTTTTAAAATTTATTTATTTGTATTTTATTTACATTGATATTTTTGCCTGCATGTGTGTCTGTGTGAGGGTTTCAGAACAAAAGTTATAGACAGCTGTGAGCTGCCATTTGGTTGCTGGGAATTTAACCTGGGTTTTCTGGAACATCAGCCAGTGATTTTAACCACTGAGCCATTTCTCCAGCCCCAGATAAATTTAAGTCTTCTTATTTAGTTTTTTGAGACAGGGTTTCTCTGTGTAGCTTTGGAGCCTGCCCTGGTACTCACTCTGTAGACCAGGCTGGTCTTGAACTCAAAGAAATCTGGCTGCCTCTGCCTCCCAAGTGCTGGGATTAAAGACTTGTGCCACCACCTCCTGGTTCGAGACCATCCTGGTCTACAAGAGCTACTTCCAGGACAGACTCCAAAGCCACAGAGAAACCCTGTCTCGAAAAAAAACAATAACAAAAATATATCAACCATAACTATTAATCTATATGTTTTATAAGACTTATCTTATCGGACACCAGCAGCAGGCATCATCTCTTGCTGGAATCACATGGCGGCCCCAGAGAAGAGAGGAGGATAAGTCCCTGCTTATATTCCGAGTCTGCCTGCTATGTCACTTCCTTCCGGGATCACAAGACTTCTCTTTACTACATTTCCCAGAATCCTCCTCAATTCCTAGTCCTGCCTAATTTGCTTCCCTATTGGTCAACAGTACTTTATCAACCAATAAGAAAAACATATACACAGAAGAACCTCCCCCATCAGGGTGGTGTTAGAGTGGGGAAGTTCTAAGCAAGCAGGAAATGGAGTCAAGACAGGATGGCATTGCCTTAGTCTTTTCACTAACTCTTTGCATTCAGTCCCCCATGTTTAGAGGGAAAAAAAAGCATTTTCCTGTGCTCATGATTTCCCTACTGGAACTACCCACCCATCAGTGCAGGGGCTTTCACTGTGGTCTACTTGGACTCTGCAGGAGCTTTCAGGCCACCTTTGCCTGTGTCTTCCCAGCACCAGCACTTTCTGAACAGTCACCAATGTTTTACAACTAAACTTAAACTTTTGGTTATAAAATGAAGCAGGGGCTGCAGACATAGCTCAATTGAAAGGCCTGAGTTCAATACTCAGCATTACAAAAAACCACCTGCATTTCCAGCTTGAGGGGCTCTGAGCTCTTTTCTTGTCTTTTGTGGAGACTCACACACAAACAAAAATGATATTTTAAATTTTGTTTTGTTTTGTTTTTTGAGACAGGGTTTCTCTGTCTATCCTGGCACTCACTCTGGAGACCAGGCTGGCCTCGAACTCACAGAAATCCACCTGCCTCTGCCTCCCAAGTGCTGGGATTAAAGGCGTGTGCCATCAACGCCCGGCGATTTTTTTAAAATTTTTAAAAATTATTTTTCTTTTATGTGTGTTGGTGCTTTACCTGCATACTTATCTGTGTACCATGTGTATACAGTGCCCACAAAGGCCAAAAGAGGGCATCACATTCCTTGGAACAGGAATTCCAAAAGGTTGTGGGTGATGGAAATTGAACTTGGGTCCTCTGCAAGAGCAACCTGTACTCTTAACTACTGAGCAATCTTTCCACCCTTAAAAATAAAATCCAAAGAATAAGAGGAGAAGGAGAGGAGGAGAAAACCATACATCCAATTCCTAGATCTTTTTAAAAATTAATTTATTTTTATTTTATGTGTGTCGGAGTTTTGCCTGCATATATGTGTGTAAGAATGTCAGGTCTTGGAGTTACAGACAGTTGGTAGCTTCCATGTGGATGCGGGGAATTGAACCTAGGTCCTCAGGAAGAGTAGTCAGTATTCTTAATTGCTGAGCTATTGATCCAGACCCTAGTTGCTAGGTCTTTTGTTTTGTTTTGTTTTGTTTTGTTTTGTTTTTCGAGACAGGGTTTCTCTGTGTAGCTTTGGAGCCTATCCTGGCACTCACTCTGGAGACCAGGCTGGCCTCGAACTCACAGAGATCTGCCTGCCTCTGCCTCTGGAGTGCTGGGATTAAAGGTGTGTGCCACCAATGCCCGGCAGTTCCTAGGTCTTAAAGACTAGAATTTTAGGTAAGTGACATGGAAGGCTGCAGATCCATTCAACAACAACCAGATAGGCTTTTTTAATTTTTCATTTTGAAAGCCTAGAAACAGATCAAGGCCTGACACATTCTAGGTAGGAGAAGCATCACTGAGATGTATCCCCAGTGAAGGGCTCTAACAGGCCTGAGCATGGCAAACTTTGAAGAGAGGTTTGGTCCTTTTCTCCCTTTTCCCTCAACTTCTAAAATCTGCTTAGATTACATTCTAAAGCCTGCCCCCAAGGTCCATTCCATTATTTGGACACTAACTCATTCCTAAAACAAAACACCAAGGTCCAATAATCAAAATTCATTATTTGACTAATATGCCCAATCAGGACTTACCAACTCACCCTAGCACACACTCCCCCTACCTTTTCCCCTTAAAAACCCACTCCTGCAAAAAACACCTGCTTGTTTGCTTGGTGCTGCTGCTTGCTGTCTGCCTTTGCAACTCCCTCCCCCCAAAACACACACACTTGCCTATCAAGAATATTAAATCTCCTTTTTGCTAAGAATTTGGTGTCCGGGTATGTTCACATGAGCTCCAGAGTGTGATGGGGGATACCCTCCTGTATGTTGTGAATATATGTTTCTCTAATTAGTTGATGAAAAAAGCTGTTACAACCAAAGGACAGACAGGATGTAGCCAGACACAAGTAGAGGCAAGGATACCAGACCAGGAGAAGGATGGGAAGAGGAATGCAGACGGTGAGTTGCAGGAGTGATGCCATGTAGCTACCAGGAAGACAGGATGCCTGGGCATTCTCTGGTAAGCCAAAAGTAGAGATACACAGATTAATAGAAATGGGTTAATAATTAAGAGAGAGCTAGTCAATGAGAAGCCTGAGCCATAGGCCAAACAGTTTTTAATTAATATAAGCCTCTGTGTGTTTATTTGGCACTAAATGGCTGTAGGACTGGGCAGGAGAGAAACTTCCACCTACCGGAGTGACAACCTCCCTTATATTTAGTACCCTCCTTCTTTCTTTCTTTTTGTAAAAAGTGTACTTCAAACCCATGACTCAAAAGGCTTAAGTTAAAAAAAACAAAATCTCCCTTCTATCTCCTCGTTGTCAGTCAACCAGACTCCTTTTCAGGAAACAGGTAACCATAATGCCAGTTTCTTATCATTCCTTCCAGAAATATTCTGGTTATACTAGCTAGTATGTGACACACAATGAATGCTTTACATTTGCTTTTCTTCAGTTACCATTAAACACTTGTTTATATACATAGAAAGCCCATATCCCTTATCTTGATACCTGTTGTACACAAAGCATAACTATCTAATCTTTTATCTTTCATCATAGCAAATAGTTACCTGCTCATTTTGCATATTGTTCTTGTTTTTGTAAGCACACAATGATAGTGTTTTGTAAGTTATTAGAAACAATTATGGAGCAGGCAGTAATGGTATATGCCATTAATCCCAGTACTCCAGAAGCAGAGGCAGGCAGATGTCTGAGTTCAAGACCAGCCTGGTCTACAGAGTGAGTTCCAAAACAGCCAAGGATACATAGTGGAAACCCTGTCTTGAAAAACTGAAAAGAAAAGAAAAAAATTAATGAGTCGAATATGCATTTGGGGTTGGAGAGATGACTAAGCAATTACAAGTGTGTACTGCTCTTCAAGAGGACCTGAGCTTGCTTCTCAGCACCACGTCAGATGGCTCACACCCCCTGCAACTCCAGTTTCAAGTCAATCTGAGACTCTCCTCTGGATTCCGAGGGCACCTGCATGCACAAACCCCCTCACTACCACAACACATACACAATTAAAAATGTTTTTTTGAAATCTCTAAGGAAATGAAAAAGACATGCATTTTGTATTTGGATAATTACTGCCAAAATTGAACTCCATAAATTATCCATTCAGCACAATGTATTTTGAAAATATTTTCTTCATCTGACAAATGAAAACATGGTATTACAATATAGTTTTGTTTAATGTTTGTATTATGAGTGTTTTTCTGTCTCAACGAACTATTTCTTGCATGTGTCTCTATTGGGTTGTTGCTTTTTTGCTGATTTGGCTTCTTTTAAAAATTTTTGTTACATTAATTTATTTGTGGGGAGTGGTGGATTACCATGTGTGGATATCAGAGGGCAACTTTTATGAGTCATTTCTCTCCTTCCATCATGTGGAATCCAGGGATCCAACTTGGGTTATCAGGCTTGGTGGCAACTGCCTCAATCCAATGAGCCATCTCTTTGACCCTTGTTTGTTATTTTGGAGGCAGGGTCTGTACTGGCTGGTTTTGTGTGTCAACTTGACACAAGCTAGAGTTATCAGAGAGGAAGTCACCTCAGTTGAAGAAAATCCTCCATGAAATCCAGCTGCAAGGCATTTTCTCTATTGGTGATCAAAATGGGAGACTCAAGCCTATTGTAGGTGGTGCCATCCCTGGGCTGGTGGTCCTGGGTTCTGTAAGAAAGCAGGTAGAGCAAGCCAGGATAAACAAGCTAGTAAGTAGCACCCCCCCCCCCCATGGCCTCCTCATCAGCTCCTGCCTCCAGGATCCTGCCCTGTGCTGACTTCATTTGGTGATGAACAGCAATGTGCAAGTGTAAGCTGATTAAACCCTTTCCTCCCCAACTTGCTTTTTGATCATGATGTTTTTAGTACTAAGACAGGATCTCATGTAGCCCAAACTGGCCTTGAACTTGTTAGGTAGGTTAGAAGGGACTTTAACTTCTGAATCTTCTGCCTCCACCTCCCTCATGCTTCAATCACAGGCATGGACCACCACCACTGGCCTGATTGTGAATGCATTATATGTAGGAAGACACTGCTGGAAAAGGGGGACTCTGGAAAGTGTGGGGGTGTCTATGAATTGTGTGAAGACATGTCTATGGATTGTGGGGAAACATGGATGCAAGGGCCAGCTACAGAGAAAGACATTAGAAGGGGGAATGCAAAGATGTAGATCAGTGTATTCAGTCTCACAAACTGTTTTAGGCTGTATGTCCAGAGTATTAAAGAATGTTGTAATGACCTTCAAATGGGGTTGGCAAATTGACTTTTGGAGGGTCAGCAAGAAAATATTAGAGCTTCAAGGCAGGTGGTGGCGGTGCATGCCTTTAATCCTAGCACTTGGGAGGCAGGGGCAGGCGAATACCTGTGAGTTTGAGACCAGCCTGGTCTACAGACCTAGTTCCAGGACAGCTAGGGCTATTACACAGAGAAACTATGTCTCAAAAAGAAAAAAAAAGAAGAAGAAGAAGAAAAAAGAATTAGAGCTTCTACTTATGCTTCCTTTTTAAATGTAAGAAGACAGCTAATTTTCACTAATAGAATATAGATTGACACCTGCATCTATCTTCACTAGTCTGAAGGACAGATGGTTATACAAGTTGGGGGCATCCAAGGGCATGAGTGTGAGTTTTGAGTGTTTGCATGGTGATTAAGTAAAAGATTTACCAGTTACACTGTCTAGCTTTAACTAACCTAAGCTCACAAAACCAGTGTTAGTGCCCTGCTCAGACCTCACTTAATGGTCATTACCCAACTCCTCATAGACTGTGACCCTTGATTTGCTGTCAGCACATGCCTACCTTCCTCCACTTGGGTGAACTGACCTTGAATGTTGGGAGCCACTCAACTGGAAGGTTTTATCTCTCACTAGTTTTCTACCTCCTTGGCAGGCTATAGGTTGATGATGACTAAATGAATGTAGATTGCAAAAGGTTGCATCAAAGCAAGATAAATTACCCAGGCCTAACCAGGACCAGACCTTATGGGGTTATACTTAGCATAGACTTATGTGGTGTTTTGAATAGGAATGCATCTCATAGGCTTATATATTTAAACGCATGATCATTAGGGAATCTACTTGAGAGGGATTAGGAGGTGTGGCCTTGTTGGAGGAAGTGTGCCACTGCGGGTGAGTTTTGGGGTTTCAGAAGCCTAAGTCAGGCCCAGCTGCTCTCTGTCTATCTTCCTGCTGTGGCAGATCCAGATGTAGAATTCTTAGCTACAATGTCTGCCTGTGTGCTGCCATGCGCCCCCGCCCCCCATCGTGAGGATGATAAACCAAACCTCTGAAACTGTAAGCAAGCCCCAATTAAATGCTTCCCTTTATAAGAGTTGTCGATAGAGCAATGACAAAGACAACCTAACTGACCTTGCATTTTTGCCTAGTCTTTTCCCCATTCTATTGCTTCCCCCCACCCCTTTTCTCTCTGGTTTTGCTTTTTTGACATAGGGTTTCTCTTTGTAGCTCTGGCTGTTCTAGAACTCACTTTGTAGAGCAAGCTAGCCTCAAACTCAGAGATCGTCCTGCCTCCTGAGTGCTGAACTTAAAGGCATGTGCCACCACTACCCATTTTGTTTCCTCTTTCGTAAAGGTTTCAATTGAGATCACTCTCAAGAACTCTGCTGGGGTAAGAACCCCTATCTTGGGCTCTGCTTCTGGAGAACTGGTATAAAACAATGAACATGTGGCTTTCATTTAGTCATGTAGAGAAAATGGCTGAGATCAATGACACTGGACAAAGCAAGGCTGACAAAGCAGAGAACTCACTTTTTCCCTGATTCTAGTGCACTCCCTTCTTAGCCAAAGTGTGTGACAAAAGAGGTAGTTTAGTGAGGTCGAGAAAGAAGACAGCAAAAGGAATTAGAAGCCTCAAAGAAGTCTAACTGGAAGCTGGTCTTAGGGACTGCAGTGGTTTGACATAAAAGATAAAGAGAATATAAAAACATAATATTAGCAAAGCACTGGAGGACTATGCATCGATATGCATATGCAGCTCGGTAAAGTTTCACTAAATTAAATATTTACAGAGCTGATACTTTCATTTCTTGTCATTCATTATCATTGTTAATAATGAATGGACAAGGAAATCAACTAAATAGAAAACACCTATAATCCTTAGAGAAGTACTTCTTCCTGGTTCAAGTAGCTATGTTAACACAGAATTTTTTTTGGGGGGGGGGTCAAGGCAGGGTTTCTCTGTAGCTTTGGAGGCTGTCCTGGAACTAGCTCTTGTAGACCAGGGTGGTCTCGAACTCACAGAGATCCACCTGCCTCTGCTTCTCGAGTGCTGGGATTAAAGGCATGCACCACTGTCGCCTGGCGTTACCACAGAATTTTAACAAAGAGACAAGCAGAGTCAGGCATTAGGGGTGCATGCCTGTAATCCCATATCTCAAATTCACTGCCAGCCTATTCTACATAGCCAGTCGGGCCTTCAATTCACAGAACTCCACTTACTTCTGCCTCCAGAGTGCTGGGACCACATCCTGCATGAAACACAATTTTAAATGGAACACATTTTATGTAAATTCCTGGCCATAAAAGATGCAGTACTTTAAAACCAAGATTGGCTACACAGTGAGTTTAAGGATAGCCTATGCCATAAGGCAAGAGTCTGTTTAAAGAAAAAGAAAAGTAGTAGTTTACATTCTTTTTGCCAGTTGGTTTCTGTTCCTTGTTTTCTAACCTCCAGTTTCCTACTTCTGAGCAGAGGACTTCTTGGACATCTTGTAGATAGGAAATGAAGATCAGGGGATGTGTTTGTACACTTTTGCACAGGGAGAGAGAGCCTAGTATGCTTAGGGCAATGGGTTCCACTCCTAGCAACAAATAAAATAAACAAAAAGGGAAGGCCAGCCATGGTGGCACAAGCTCAGAATCCCAGCAGTCAGGAGGCAGAAGCCAGCCTATCTAGAGAGAGACTACAAAACCAAAAACAGTCCTGATCGTTTCCTGTTACACAGTGATTTATCTCTAGGACTATCTTCAGCAATTCTAAGACTCAGCAAAGCTTTCAAAACCTTCCTTTTCCTCATCTCAGCTGGTCAAACGAGAACATGGGATTTGCTTATCTCTGTCCAGAGCATTTTCCCATGGGTTGGGAGGAAAGGGTATGACAGCCCATTTATAATGGAGTTAGGATTGAACCCAGGACCTCAGCACACAAAGTCTTCTGCCACTGAACTACTCCCCAGCATTATGATTTGCTTTAAAAGAAGCTGTTCTCTTTTCCTTGTAGCTTTTTGTTCTAAATAGTACTCAAATGAGTTTTTCAATGTGGAAGAGTATGTCTTGGAAAAAAAATCATTACATGCTGTGAGTTTACATGAGAAATGATTAAGAAAGACAATAAATTTTGTAGCACAAATCCATAATTACATTTATTAATGTTTAATATTTAAATGTAAGGGTGTGGAATGCTAATTCATTAGATAAATGTTCATGATTGAGACAGACATCTATTTAGTGGTTCCTTTATCTTGTCTCACACCTAGGAATAGCTTCCACTGCGTGAGCCAATCATCTGTAATCACTTGTGATCCTCTGATTACAAATTTATTCCAGTTGTCATTTTATTTCTTTCATCATCAGAAGACTCACTTCTCAGTATGCTTTTTAAAATGAAAGCAAACACAGCTTGGCTGCCTTGTTGAGATTACTGTTATTGTTCCTATATTAAGCACTTGGCAATCAGGAGGATCAGATCCAGGTTTATGAAGCTCAGCACATCTTAGGATGCTCTGTTATCTGGCAAACAAATTTATTTAATATAGGGCTTAGAAAATTGCACCCAATAATTACATACTATTCCAGAACACAAAATAAGAGTGAAATAAGTTGTGACTCCAAAAAGAAGGCAACAATCAGCCACTATTCCTGGAAGCCTATGCCTGTCATCCCAGAATTTGGGAGGTAGAGGTGTGTGGGGGGGGGGGGTGGGGATCGGATCAGAAAGTCGAGAGCAGCCTAGGCTACATCAAGATCCTTTCTCAAATAAAACAAACAAACAACAGCTGCAATACCCCCCTCAAAACCCAGCTAAACAAACAAAATCCTCTAAAATAAAAAATAATAATAATAATAATAAAGAGGATCTGGAGAGATGGGTCCCAGTTTAAGGGCACTGGTTTCCGTTCCAGAGGTCCTGAGTTCAATTCTCAGCACTCCCATGGTGGCTCACAACAGTCTATGACGGGATCTGAACGCCTTCTTCTGGTGTGAAGACCTACAAGCAGACAAAGCACCCATTTACATAAAATGTGTAAGTAGCAAGGCGTTGGTGGCACACGCCTTTAGTCCCAGCACACTGGAGGCAGAGACAGGTGGATCTCTGTGAGTTCGAGACCAGCCTGGTCTACAAGAGCTAGTTCCAGGACAAAGCCTCCAAAATCACAGAGAAACCCTGTCTCGAAAAACAAAACAAAACAAAACAGAAATGTGTAAGTAAATTAATTTTTAACCAGGTGTGGTGGCCTGTGCCTTTAATCCCAGCATTCTGGAAGCAGAAGCAGGTGGATCTCTGAGTTTGAGGCCAGCCTGGTTTACAGAGCAAATTATGTAGCCAGGGCTACACAGAGAAAACCTGTCTGGCAAAAACTAAATAAATAAATGGTAGACAATGGAAAAAACTAAGTAAATAAATAAATAGTGGACAATGAATAGGGATTCATATTTGACACTGGGGCAAAATGTATCAGAAGTCCTGAAAATGGAGGGCTGGAGAGAGGGCAGACTACTTGCTATTTGTTTGCTTGTTTGTTTTCAAGACAGGGTTTCTATGTGTAGCTTTGGAGCCTATCCTGGCACTCACTCTGTAGACCAAGCTGGCCTCAAACTCAGAGATCTACCTGTGTCTGCCTCCCAAGTGCTGGGATTAAAGGCAAGTGCCACCACCGCCTACCTGACTAATTGCTATTCTTACAGAGGATTCAGGTTTAATTTCTTTGCACCCACAGGGCAGCTCACAACCATGTGTAACTTGTTCTGGCCCCCTCAAAGCACCAAGCATTCATGTGATACACATATGTATATGCAGGCAGTCATACATACATGTTTGGTTGCACCTCCAGCTCATTCCTCCTTGACCCAGAAAGCCCCATTCCTGTCTCTCTCTGTCCAAACCGAGCCCTCTCAGAGAATCTCCAACAAAGAAAAGGTCCAAAAAGCCCAGTTCTGAATTCTTGGTGGCCACAGAAGTTCCTCCCCTGAAGTTGCCAGCTACCTAAATCCCTACCTAAAACGTTCAGCTTTTGACCATACTGGGCACAAACCCAGCTTGTGGCAGACACGTCATCACCCCTCACCTACAACCTGTATAAGCTCCCTGCTTTAGTTCAGGTATGTGACTTCTCTAGCCCCTATCACTGGGACTAGAAAACACACTTGGCAGTTGCTTTGTGCAAATATACCGTTCTTTTGCTTTTTTAATTCCGCTTGATTTGGGTTACTGTGTCGGCAGAGAAACCCATTATTGCATTACAGAAAAACCTATTAATACACATAGAATAAAATTAAACAAAACCTTGAGCGATGTGGTGGTTTGAATAGGAATGGCCCCCATAGACTCATGTGTTTGAATTCTTGGCTCATAGAGAGTGGCATGTTTAGGAGGTGTGGAGTAGGTGTGTTGCTATGGAGACCGGCCTTGAGGTCTCATATATGCTCAAGCCATGCCCATTGTGATAGTCTCTCCTTGCTGTCTACAGATCAAGACGTAGAACTCTCAGCTTCCTCTCCAACACTATGTCTGCCTGAACACCACCATGTCCCAACATGATAATAATGGTCTAAACCTCTGAAACTATAAACACTCAGTAAATGTTTTCCTTTATAAGGATCGCCAAGGTCATGGTGTCTCTTCACAGCAATAGAAATCCTAACCAAGACAAGCCAGTTGTGGTATACACCTTTAATCTCAGCACTCAGAAGGCAAAGGCAGGCATTTCTCTGTGAGCTGCAGGCCAGAGTTAGGTATTGAGACCACCATTTGAAAAATACCTTGCTAAGGAAATGGAAGGCTCGGATGAAAGGCCTGTACCACCACGGCCAGCATACTCATGTTTCCTCAACTCCCTTTCTCACTCTTCCAAGGCAGCTCCAGTGCTAGCACTGAACTTTCTTTGCCTTCTTCGAGGATAACTCCAGCAGTTAAACTCAGCAAACATGAACTTGTTTTTGACACCCTAGCTACAGTCTGAGTAAGCCCTACAGTAGGAATAAAGGTTGGAATTTGCCTTTATAATGTCTCCTTTGTACTAGCTATCTTATTTACATTGCTATTTAATATTCATAAAATTCCTGAATGAGAGATACAGTCACCTGACTAGTAATATGAGGTTTAGAGAGATAACTTACTCATGATATTTTGAATAATAGTCCTTATGTAAAAGAAAACCCTGCCTATTGTGAGGTCTCCTTTTACAAATTAAAAAAAAATTACATTTCTTTAGTGTATGGGTGCATGCACACGTATGCAATGGCACACGTCTGGGTATCAGAGGGCAGCTTGCAGGAATTTGTTATCTCCTTCCACCATGGGCGTTCCAGACACTGAAATCAGGGCTGCCAGAGTAAAGGCTGCAAGAGCCTTTGCCCACTGAGCCATCTCACTGACCCTGTTTTTTGTTTCCTTTTCTTCCCAGTATTGGAAAGTGAACCCTTGTGAATATTACATGAGAGCTATACCACCAAGTCACAATCTCAACTCCGTATGCAATGTTAATTCTTTCCCACTTAGAGATAAAGAGTATATGTGGCAAGACATACCTAGTAACTTACACCTTGTTAGCCTAACACTCAGGAGGCAGGATCAGAAGACTGTCATGAGTATGAGGTCAGCCTGGGTTATAGAGCAAGATCTTCTCAAGAGATAAACATTTGAGATTTGTTTGGAAATGATATGATAGGAAATGTGGGAATGTAGGTTGAGATATAAATGAGATAGGGTGTGAATTAAAGTTGCGTTGGATTTAAAATAAAACTATGGGGTTTTTGGTTTGGTTTTGTCTTGAGACATGGCCCCATTATGTATCTCTGGCTGGTCTGGAACTATGTATGCCAGGCTGGTCTGGAACTCACTAATGTAGCTCAGGTTGGCTCTGAACTGTTAGGTGTCTTCCTGCCTTTGCCTCTTGGGTACTGGACTTATAAGAGTTAGCCATCACATTTGATTCTAATGCCTTTTTGTTCAGACAGGGTCTCAGGTAGCCTACCTAGGCTGGCCTCAAGTTCCCTATGTAGTGGACGATGACCTCTCTCTCCACCTTTTTTTTTTTTTTTTTGAGACAGTATACAGTCTCACTATGTATCTATGGCTAGCCTGGAGTTCATTATGTAGACCAGGCTGGCCTTGAACTCCCAATAACCTATCTGCCTTTAGCCCCCAGTCTTGGGATTAAAGGCCTGCAATACTACACTGGGCAAGGAAGATGATGGTGAATTCTTGGTTCTTTACTTCGCAAGTGCTGAGATTACAAGTATGCAGTCATGCCTAGATCAGATTCTTTATCTAAAAATTATTATTGTGTATGGGGGTGGGCATGCATGTGCCACAGTATGCATTTGGAGGTCAGCACACAGCTTTTTGGAGTAAAGTCTCTCCTTCCATGGTGGGTTCTGGGGATTGAACTCTCAGACTTCTGTGGCAAGCGCTTTTAGCTTCTAAGCCCTCTCTCTGCCCTGGCTGACCCCCCGCTCACCCCCGTGTGTGTGTGTGTGTGTGTGTGTGTGTGTGTGTGTGTGTGTGTGTGTGTGTGTGCTCTCGCGCACAAATGTGCATATGTGCATGTGTATATCAGATAACTAGGAGCTGGAAGCAGTTGTGAGGCCCTGACATGAGTTCTGGGAACTGAAGTTCCATCTTCAACAGCAGGAAGCAATTTTAACTGCTGAGCCATCTTTCCAACCCTGGTTGTTAAACAGACCATGCAGACTAAGTGCTCTGGTATCCTTCCTTCCTTCCTTCCCCCCTCCCGTCCTCCCCTCTTCCCTCTCTTTCTCTTTCAAGACAGGATTTCTCTTTTGCCTTGGCTGTCCTGGAATTCACTCTGTAGAGCAGGCTGGTCCTGAACTCACAGAGATCCACCTTGCTATACCTCCTGAGTACTGGGATTAAAGGTGTGTGCTACTACTGCCCAGCCCTCTTTCTCTTAACTCAACTTACTGTATTTATTTTCCTGCTTGCTTATTCTTTAACTTTCCAGTAAAGGAAATGAAACTGAAATCAGCTAATTCAGGTTTTGTTTTGTTTTTTTAATATTTAAGACAGAGTCTCACTATGCTGAGTGCTGGTAATTCAGAACAGCTGTCAGAAAAGGTTTTTCTGGGAGAAGTAAGTGGTACCTATCTCTTGATTGGCACAATTGTCACTTGCAGCATTGGCCTTATCTCTTTCCCATTTGTATAAACTGATGGGGTAAAGTTTGCCTTAAAACTGATGGAAGTTAAATACCACCCAACAAAGCAAATACCCCATTTTAATATATCTCATTACTTGTTTGATAATTTCATATATGTACACAATGTATCTTGACCATAGGCACCCCAAATTGCCCCTTGAAGGCCCCCCAGGTGTTAATCCTGAAATTCACTGGGGAAAAACCAGTTCCAACATTTTGGCCAAATTAAAGCAAGTTTTTATTAAAATATTAAATACTGACCAAGATGGAATTTGGTCAGCATCACCATCTGGAAACTTGAGTGGCCTTGAGACACATGTTAGAAGGGACAAAACCTGTAGGCCACCATACTTTCCTGTGAGGTAAGGCATTGCTATTTTCCAGGAACTACAACACCCAGAATCCAAGGATGTTACCTGGTGCTTGGGAAAGTGGAGTTTACATGTTAATTTAGGGTCTAATATTGGGAACCATCTAATCCCAGCTTCTTATCTTGAAAAGAACCTTGTTACAGTGACTAGTACACAGCAAGCAGGCACCTGACACAGATGTTCCTGCCACCTAATCTCTACTTTCAAGGGCAGTCCTATTGACATTTCCAGGAGCTCCACCTCACAATTATAAGACAAAATGTGAAACATGATTCTCTGAAATGATTTCCAAGACTGGCTTTTCCTTATGGCAACCAGTGTCAGCATGCCCACATTCCTCAGTCACTAAGCATGAATCTAATGTCACTGGCCATGTGGCTATAATGCCATTAAATCTCAAACAATTGAGATTAAGGAAAATATTCTTATTTGTGTGTGCAGGTGCCTGCCCATCAAGGCCAGAAGGGGACATCAAATCCCCTGGAGCTGGGGGCTACATGTGAGTGGCATGACCTGGGTACTGAGAAATGAACTTGATAGCTAGCTGAACATTACATGCTCTGAACTTATCAGCCATCTCTTCAGATTATCCTACATATCTCTGAGTGAACCTGTATTTGTTAGCTGAAAAGAATTAAGGTCAGAACAAGTTAAAGTGATTCTTCATGGACTATCATCTTAGTCAACTTCCTATTGCTGGGATAAAGACTGTTATGTTTTTGTTTAAATTAGATATAAAGAAAAAGAAGAGGCGCAAGATGAGACATATTAACCATTTTATTATAGGCCCAACAGAGTAGGGAGAGTAAGAGAGAAGAGAAACAGAGTTAATGGCTGACAGCCATGGCCAGTTGCCAGAGAGAGAGAGAAGAGAAGCAGAATCAAACAGAGAGAGGAGAAGGGTAGAGAGAGAGTGAAGAAGAAGCAGAGAGAGAGAGAGCAAAGCAGGGAAGTTGAAACATCTAAAGGGAAAACTGCGCATGCGCGCCGAGGTTCCACGCATGTTCAGAGTCCTCACGCAAGCTGTAAATGCGTGGTAGGTGATGTGGTGATTGCACGTCCCTGTGCTTGCCCTGACTGTTGTGAGGGGGGCGGGTTCTGTCTCTTAAAGAGGTAGAGCTGATCAGCATTAAAGCCTGAACCTTTCATTCCCACCTCTACTTATTATTTAAAAAGATGGGGTGTTAGACATGACAGGTTAAGGAAAAAGGGCATCAAATTCTCAAGACTGCTTCCTGTTGACGTGAGGGGCATTGACCATCTTTGGGGGACCTGAGAAGGTTGGGGTGCTGCCACGTCCTAGGGTAGCTGTTGTTTCATTGCAGTCCAGGCTATACGGAACTCCCTGATGCCTCTTAGGCCTGTTTGTTTGGATCCAATTCAGCTCCCTGGAACTTACAAGAATCCTTAGAGTTTGTGGAAACATAAGTATTAGACACATATTATTAGCAGCATATTCTTGTTAGAAGCAACTTGGCTGAAAGCATTAACATTTTAAAATTGACAGATATTTTTTAGGACAATGAAAAGCATCTTAGTCTTGACCTTGTAGTTATGATCCTATAGTGGTATTGTAGAACTTTACTATGAACAGTAGCATGAGAAATAGAGAAATCTGGAACATATTTCATTGTTTTTAATGTCTCAACTCACTTTATCATCACTTAAGCCTTTTTATCCTCAGACCTCATAACTTTAATTCATACACCTTACATTACCATCTTAGACCTTCCATTTTCAGACCTTTATACCTTCCATTCTCAGACCTTCATAACTTGCATTTATCCACCGTGTTAGACCTTTCCATCCTCAGACCTTTGTAACTACATTCCCAGATCTTCATACACCTTATACTTTCCTATCTTTACACAGATGAACCCTAAAATACCTGTTCCTGAAATCTGTTTTTCTTTAAGCTGGCAAGACTACCAGTCGTCAAAAGCATCAGAGTTCTTGAGAAGGATAAGATTCTGCCTGAATTAATGACTAAAGAATAACAGAGACTTGCCAGCAGGCTGCATGGACAGCCATCTCCAAGGTCCTCCATCCATAGTAGCGGGCTGCAGGAAACCTGCCTTCTTGCTGATAGCATGTGACCTGTGGATTACGGACTACAGGAAGGCTCCCTACCATTGGCCCAAGCAACACAGGGAAAGTCGATTCCACTGTCCTCTTGTCCATGGTCTGGATTACTTTGTAGCAGTTGAGGTGAAGGGCAGGGTTTCTCAGTGACCAGCATTGTCACTGACTTGAGATGAAGTTTCTTCAGTGCCCATCAGTCTTCTTGGTGGAAATGGGGTGGAGCCAGAAGCTGGCCTATCTCTCTGTTATAAAAAGCTTTTTAACAAAACGTTTTAAATGCCATGTTCTCTAGATCTCTGAGCACTTGAGGACTGTATGTCTGTTTATTATCTCAGCAGTTAAAAATCTGCCTTTAGTTAGAGAAAAATCCCTTTTTGTAATAAAAGCTGTACCTTTGTAAATGGCTTACAGGATGAACTGAGTGGTATAAATATTTTGTTGGTTTGAAATAAACCTTTATGATTTTAAACTTTCATCATCATTTAAAGATACATGAGTTAAATTTAAGTTGTATAGACTTAGCTTATATTTTAAATATAGTTAAATTAGACCTTTATGACTTTAAATGTTTACCATCATTTAACGATACATAGCAATTTAGGAATATGAGACTTAGCACAGTTTAATTTAAGTTGTATATAGTTAGATAGGTATAAAGTTAAATTACAGGTACAGAGACAAGCAGGACTGGATAAGAAAGAGTTAAAGAGGAACCAGAATGCAATCTCTGATTCGTAGACTTAAACAGAGGGCCCTGGAAAGACACAGTATTCTGTAAACAAGCCATGAGCAACAGAGCCAGTGAAAGAAGAAATCACAGACAAAAAATTTAAAAAGCAAAAAAGAATCTGACAGAAAGAAAAGTCCAGCGGCCAGGTTTGCTGGCAAAAGGCCACTGGAGTGGGCGTGCCTACAGGTAGGTCACATGGCCAAGATGGCGGCGACCATAAGCCGATTTTTTGTCTGTTTATCCTCCTGTTGGCTGCAACCAGAAAGGTTCTGTATGCATTTCCCATGGGTGAGGCAAACAAAAATGACAAAATCCACTCTCTGGAAGCTTGTCAGCCCGAAGTGGTGCCAGGGCCATGCCCAAAAGACACAAGAGTCTGATGGGGAGCTCAGCAGCCCCAATACCAAGGAGGACCCAGCAGCCCGAAACAAAACACACCGCTCACCGAGCAGGGTGCTAGACCTGACCTGTGGGAGATGCACCCAACAAGTGAAAGAAGAAATCAGAGACAAAAAATAAAAAGCAAGATGTCTGGCGACAGTGCTTGCCTATGCAAGTCACTGAACTGAGTGGGCAGGCCTAAGCTAGGCCATGTGGTCAGGATGGCAGCCCCCAGGTCAGACCACATGGCCAAGATGGCAGCCCCCGTAAGCACATTCTCAACTGCCAGAAGAAGTTTTTCTCCATGAGTGAGGCAGTAAGATGTGTGAAACCAATAGGACATCAGAGTCCAAACAGCACAACATCCAAAAAGACCACCATATATCTGGGAAACGAATGCACCAGTCTATGGACAGTGCTAGGGTTCAAACCTGAAAGATCCCTCGTGGATCTGAACCAAAACCTCAAACCTCATTCGTGTGGAAAAATGAAAACAAACAAAACTCTCAGAGTGTCTCAAGCAGACACTGCCAACCAAGAAGAAACACGGTCAGAGATAGAACAAACAGATGAGGGACATTCCCAGGAGAAAGAAAGTTCCCATCGGGAGGCAGAAGAACTCCGCTCATTTACCTTCTGCTTGCTGGCAGTAACTGAAAGGTCCTGTAAAATGTATTTCCCATGGGCAAGGCCAAAAATGGCACAGATTGTTCTGTCTGAGAGACCCAACAGAAAGCCTGAAAGAGGCTCAGCAGTCCAAAACTGAAAAATGGACCCAGTAGACCAAAAGGCAGTGAACTCCAAAATGGAGTGCTGGATCTGCCCCATGGGAAAAGTAGGGGGGAAGGGGTATCTTACCGGATTTCACTGAACAGGCAGATGAGTGAGTTCCAGAGATCCTTAGTTTGAAAAGTGTCGAGTTGAAGTGTACAGAGTCCCAGCATCTCAGGCCGCTGCAGGCAGGAGGAAGTGTAAGAAAAAACTGAGTTGGAAAGCGGGTTATGAGTTTGGATTTTAGGATCCCCGAAATTTCCCGAGCCCCTGTCAGGAGAGGTTACAGAGAAAGCCTATCCCACCAGCAAGCTGCGAGAAAGTTTACGGAGAGAGCCTAAACCGAGTTGGGTGCCCAATGTTATGTTTTTGTTTAAATTAGATATAAAGAAAAAGACCATTACCAAAAGCAACTTGAGAGGAAAGGGTTTATTTGGCTTACATGTCTGGATCAGAGTCCATCACTGAGAGAAGCTAAAACAGGAACCAGAAGGCAAGAACCAAAGCAGAGACCATGAAGAAATGTGGGTGCTGCTTTCTGGCTTGCTCCTCAGGCTCATGACCAGGCTCCTCAGGCACTGCCAACAGTGAGCTGGGTCTTCCCACATCCATCATTAACAAAAATAACACTCTACAGGACAATCAGATGGAGGCATTTTCTCAGTTGAGGCTCCCTCTTCCCAGGTGATATATCAAGCTGACAAAAAAAAAAAAAACTAACCAGTATAATATAGCACTACCCGAGAATCCCACAGCCTTTTCCTCATGGCTACTCTACTGGTTTGAGATGCATGTAGCCAAAAATTATGTATCCCGTATTTCTTTGGTGTCTGGTATTATTAAAATAACTATATGAAAACAAAAGGGAAATATATTAATTAGCCTAAATTGTACATATTACTTGTGAATTTTCATAATTAACCAATGTCAGGACTAATATGTACATCTTGAGCTGGATATGATAGCACATACTTCTAACTCCAGAATTTAGGACACTGAGTCAAAAAGCATGCTGTGAGTTCAAGGTCAGGCTGGGCTAAAGTGAGCCCCTGATGCAAACAAATGAACAATATAGGGCTTGGGAGATAGTTGTTGGTGAAGTGAATGACTGCCAGAATAACCAGAATCCACATGAAAGAAGTTGGGCATAGTAGAGTGCATTTTTAATCCCAGCACTGGGAAGATAGAGGCAGGAGGATCCCTGGGGCTCCCTGGCCAGCCAGTCTATCCTATGTGACTGAAGGAACCGGCTTCCCTTTTGGCAGCCATAACAGCTGAACACGTGCTTGCCATATACCTGCCTTGGTCACTTAGAGGTCAGATGCCTGTCTTGTGACAAGGAACCAATCAGAAGTTAGCTGGTGGCGCTATGCTTTACGACCCTGGGTGTGCTTTACGGACAAGCGCACGACAATGACATAGAGAGCATAGCAACCACCCTGGGAGGGCCTATGGGCCATAACAACCAGTTGACCAATCAACACAGGGCAAGCCCTCCAAGCCTGGAAGCACACCAATCATGAGCCTGTGCGTAAGCCTGTGCGTACCCCTAGACACTCCCCTTACGCTGCCCTATAAGATCTTTTGGGAGACCCAAGGAGCCGTCTTTCTGGCCATCCACCATGGCGGGTGGGTGAAAGACCCGAGCTAACATGGGGTTAGCTCGTTAAATTACAATAAAGCCTCATGCAGTTTGCATCAAGCTTTCGCCTCCATTCTGTGTTTGGGGTGGCCGCCGTCCTGGGCTAAGATTCTGGAAGCCTCAGCTTTCTGAGGGTCTTACATGACAAGTTTCAGGTCAGTAAGAGACCCCATCACAAACAAGGCAGACAGACATGTTGTGAAATAATCTTTTTGTGTACTGTGAAGATGTATTGTTCTCATTGGCTTAATAAAGAGCTAAATGGCCAATAGCTAAGTAGAAAGAGGCTAAGCAGGACTTGTGGACAGGGAGAGAGTGCTGGAATGAAAAAGGGCGGAGTCTCTAGGAGACATGGGAAGAAGCAAAATGAGCATGCCATTCTGAGGAAAGGTACTGAGCGATGTGATAAGAAATATGGGTTAATTTAAGTTGTAAGAGCTAGTTGGTAACAAGCCTAAACTATTGGCTGAGCATTTATAATTAAAAAGTCTCTGTGTGGTTATTTAGAGGCTGGCTGGCAGGACAGAAAATTCCACCTAAACAGACAAAAACAGAAAACTGGATGGCACATAAGAATATCAGAGGTTGTCTTCTGCACAGACACATACACACCCACATGCATGCATGAATAAATCATTATTTTACACTCCCCCTTTTTTTTCAAGACTGAGTTTCACACTGTCATTGAATTCCCAATAAACCTCCTGGCTGGGTGGTGGTGGTGCACACCTTTAGTTCCAGCACTCAGGAGATAGAAGCATGCGAATCTCTGTGAGTTCAAGACCAGCCTGGTCACCGGGCATTGGTGGCTTTAATCCCAGCACCGGGAAGCAGAGGCAGGCGGATTTCTGTGAGTTCGAGACCAGCCTGGTCTACAAGAGCTAGTTCCAGGACAGTCTCCAAAGCCACAGAGAAACCCTGCCTCAAAAAAAAAAAAAAAAAAAAAACAAAAAACCAGCCTGGTCTACAAGAGCTAGTTCCAGGAGAGCCTCTAAAACCACAGAGAAACCCTGTTTCGAAACCCCCCAAAAATAAACCTGCCTCAATCTCCCATATGTTGAGATTATAAATGTCAATCATGGTTGTGAAATATTATTTAAGACATGTTACATTTGTCTATGCTGTGGAACATTTGCTTAATGTGTTAGATCCCTGGAAAACTCAGGTATCCGGCATCCCAGGCCACGACTTTGGTCACCCCAATCACCAGGCAGATTCAAGAGCTTGCTGCAAACTGCATGAGGCTTTATTGTAATTTTACGAGCTAACCCCATGTTAGCTCTGGTCTTTCACCCACCCGCCATGGCGGATGGCTTGCAAAAGACAACTCCTGGGGACTCCCGAGAGATCTTGTTGGGCAGCGTAAGGGGAATGTCTAGGGGTACGCACAGGCCCAGCATTGGTGTGCCTCCAGGCTTGGAGGGCTTGCCCTGTGTTGATTGGTCAACTGGTTGTTATGGCCCATAGGCCCTCCCAGGGTGGTTGCTATGCTTTGTGAGTCATTGCTGTGTGCTTGTCCGCAAAGCACACCCGGGGTCGTAAAGCATAGCGCTACCAGCTAACTTCTGATTGGTTCCTTGTCACGAGGCAGACATCTGACCTCCTAGTGACTAAGGCAAGGTCAGACAAGCACGTGTTCAGCTGTTATGGCTGCCGAAATGGGGGGCTGGTCCCTTCAAATGATGCAAAGACCTGTCACATTCTTTTATGTTGCATTTGTTTAAGTCTGTGAAGCTGTGTTACTTTGCCCACCTAAAACACTTGATTGGTCTAATAAGGAGCTGAAGGGTCAATAGCTAGGCAGGAGAAAGGATAGCCAGGGCTGGTGAAGGAACCGGCTTCCCTTTTGGCAGCCATTACAGCCGAACATGTGCTTGCCATAAACCTGCCTTGGTTACGTAGAGGTCAGATGCCTGTCTCGTGACAAGGAACCCATCAGAAGTTACTCACTAGAAAGTCAGATGCCTGTCTCATGACAAGGAGCCAATCGGAAGTTAGCTGGTGGCGCTATGCTTTACGACCCTGGGTGTGCTTTACGGACAAGCGCACGACAATGACGTAGAGAGCATAGCAACCACCCTGGGAGGGCCTATGAGCCATAACAACCAGTTGACCAATCAACACAGGGCAAGCCCTCCAAGCCTGGAAGCACACCAATCGTGAGCCTGTGCATACCCCTAGACACTCCCCTTACACTGCCCTATAAAAATCTATGCGCAGCAGCTTCAAGCCGTCTTTTTCTAGCCGTCTGCCATGGCGGGTGGGTGAAAGACCCGAGCTAACATGGGGTTAGCTCGTAAAACTACAATAAAGCCTCATGCAGTTTGCATCAAGCTTTCGCCTCCATTCTGTGTTTGGGGTGGCCGCCGTCCTGGGCTAAGATTCTGGAAGCCTCAGCTTTCTGAGGGTCTTACACTAGGAAGCAGAGGGAATAAACAGGAGCAGAAATCTGAGAAGAAAGATCGAGGAACAAGAAAGAAAGGAGAGAGAATACCAGGGGCCAGCCACTTAGCTATACAGCAAGCCACAGAGTAAGGAGTAAAAAAAGGTATACAAAATAGAGAAAGATAAAAGCCCAGAGGCAATAATTTAAGTTGGCTAGAAACAAGCCAAGTTAAAGACTGGGCATTCATAAGTAAGAATAAAGCTTGGTCTCACTTACTTGGGAGCTGGATGACGGGCCCCCTAAAGAACCAAAGAGTAAAAAACAACCAACTCCAAATCACCACGTCTGTTTTGTTGTTGTTGTAGTTTTGAGACAGGGTTTTGTGCATTTACAATGTAGCTTTTATTTATTGTGTAGTTTACATGCATGGGCAGAAGATCACTCCCATGCAGGATGGGCAAGCACTCCACCACATGAACTACAGCCTGAGCTTTATTGAAGTTTTGGGACAGTCCTGTTTTATATCCTCAGACTTAGCATCCTGAGTACTGGAATTAAAGGCTTGTGACAGCATGCCCAGATTCTTGAGGTCTCTCCTTAAGCAGACAGGCACACTGCCTAAGGCAGCACAGAAGGTTCTAAAGAGGTTCACACGCACAGTAATTGTGCCTGTTTTCATTTCAACTTTGAAATTCTCAACAAACAAAATGAAGTCTTCTTTAAGATGGAGCACTCTGCCGTGGTGGATTTGATGAGATGCCTCCCACAGTGTCAGACATGTGACTACTCGGTTTTCCTTTGGTGGCACTGTCTGGGTAGGTTTAGTAAGTATGGCCTTCCTGGAGGAACTGTAAAAAGAAATCCTTCTATAAGTTGCTTTGGTCACAGTGTTTCAACACAGCACTGCGATAAAGACCAAACACAGGCATCTTGTCATCTTTAGAGAGCTCTCAGTTACATGTCGTAAAACTAGAGTCTCTTGTTTATTGAGCATCTTCCTGTTTTCTAACCATGCTTCCAAGGCCACAAGGCCATTTCTGTCTCCTTCAGTTGACTCCTCTCTGCTAGATAGCTCCTAACTCTCTGTCCTCACTTGTTACTCACACACCTAGCCATCCACCCAGGTGCAGGCCCATAGAGATGCAAACTAAGAGGCATTCTACACTGAGGCCATGGTATTCAATAGCTGACTTGCTCCAATTAGCAATACAATTGTAGGCGGAGCTCCTGAAACCAGAGGCTGGACCTTAAGACATTCCATAATGGGACTTTATTGGTCCCCAACAAGCAATGAAATACCATGGCCAAAATAAAATAGGAAAGTGTTGTTTGGCTTACACTTCCACATGATATCCCATCACCAAAAGAAGTCAGGACAGGAACTCAAACAGGGCAGGAACTTGGAGGCAGGAGACGATACAGAGGCCAAGAAGGGGTGCTTGCTTCCATAACTTGCTCAGCCTGCTTTCTTGTAATGTTCAGGACCACTTTCCTAGGGGTGGACCCACCCACAATGCTCTGGGCACTCCCTTATCAATAATTAATAAAGAAAATGCCCTTGAAAGGCCCCCAGAGGCTCAGGCCCCCAGGATGTCGGCCCAGGACAGGGGGACCCCAATCACCAGGCTGAGGCAAAAGCTTGATGCAAACAGCAAGAGGCTTTATTGCAGTTGTTTAATGAGCTAACCCCTTTAGCTCCGGCCTTTCATCCATCCACCATGATGGATGGCTAGGAAAAGACTCTGAGAAACCACGGGACAAAGATCTTATAGGGCATCATAAGGGGACTGCCTAGGGGTACACACAGGCTCAGGATTGGTGTGCCTCCAGGCTTGGAGGACTTTCCCTGTGTTGGTCAACTGGTTGTTATGGCCCATAGGCCCTCCCAGGGTGGTTGCTATACTCTGCTCTTCATTGCTGAGCACTTGTCATTGCTGAGCACTTGTCTGTAAAACACACACAGAGCCGTAAAGCATAGCACCACCAGCTAACTTCTGGTTGGTTCCTTGCCACGAGGCAGGCATCTGACCTCCTAGTGACCAAGGCAAGGTCAGGCAAGCATGTTTTAGGCTGTTATGGCTGCCAAAATGGGGAGCTAGTCCCTTCACCCTATAGTCATACCTAAAGCCCATGTTAAGGTGACATTTTTCCAATAGAGGCTCCCTCCTCTCCAATGACTCTAGCTTCCACCAAGTTGTCATAAACTAGCCAGCACACCAATATTTAATATTTAGGACACCTCTATTGAATTTTCTCCTCCCCTTAATGTAGCTTTAATCTTATAAGGTATACTTAAAGTCTAGAAATACAGGGGTCTTACATTCCTAAATAATGTATTTTTTACACAAATGAAATCTTTGTCTTACATGTTGTTCTGGTATTTTGTATTTGTTTTGTTTTGATTTGATTGTTTTTGTCAAGTTGACACAAACTAGAGTCAAATGGTAAGAGAAACTTGTATTGAGAAAAAAGCCTTCATCAAATTGCTTGTAGACTGAAGGGACCTGCTCCCCTTTCGGCAGCCATAACAGCCGAACATGTGCTTGCCATAAACTTGCCTTGGTCACTTAGAGGTCAGATGCCTGTCTCCTGACAAGGAACCCATCAGAAGTTAGTCACTAGAAAGTCAGATGCCTGATTCGTGACAAGGAACCAATCAGAAGTTAGCTGGTGGCGCTATGCTTTATGACTCTGGGTGTGCTTTACGGACAAGTGCTCAGCAATGACAAGTGCTCAGCAATGACGTAGAAAACATAGCAACCACCCTGGGAGGGCCTATGGACCATAACAACCAGTTGACCAATCAACACAGGGCAAGCCCTCCAAGCCTGGAGGCACAACAATTGTGAGCCTGTGTGTACCCTAGACATGCCCCTTACGCTGTCCTATAAGATCTCTTGGGAGGCCCTAAGAGCCGTCTTTTGCTAGCCATCCGCCATGGCAGGTGGGTGGAAGACCCGAGCTAACATGGGGTTAGCTCGTTAAATTACAATAAAGCCTCATGTAGTTTGCAGCAAGCTTGAATCTGCCTGGTGATTGGGGTGACTGCAGTCGTGGCCTGGGACCCCGGATACTTGAGTTTTCTGGGGGTCTAACATAGACAAGTCTGTGGGGACATTTTCTTGATTGCTGTGAAAGGACCAGCTCCCCATTTCAGCAGCCATAACAGCTGAACACGTGCTTGCCTGACCTTGTCTTGGTCACTAGGAGGTCAGATGCCTGCCTCATGGCAAGGAACCAACCAGAAGTTAGCTGGTGGTGCTATGCTTTATGGCTCTGGGTGTGCTTTACAGACAACTGCACAGCAATGACCTGCAGAGCATAGCAACCACCCTGGGAAGGCCTATGGGCCATAACAACCAGTTGATCAATCAACATAGGGCAAACCCTCCAATCCTGGAGGCACACCAATCCTGAGCCTGTGTGTACCCCTAGACACTCCCCTTATGCTTCCCTATAAGATCTCTATGCAGACACTTCGAGCTGTTTTTCTAGCCATCCACCATGGTGGGTGGATGAAAGACCCGAGCTATCATGGAGTTAGCTCATTAAACAACTATAATAAAGCCTCGTGCAGTTTTCATCAAGCTTTCGACTCCACCTGGTGATTGGGGTGACCGAGGTCCTGGGCTGAGATCCGTGGGTCTTTCAGCTGTACCTATAGAGAAGGGCCTAGCCCACTGTTGGTGGTGTCACCCTGGGCAGGTGGTTCTGGGTGGGATATGAAAATGGGCTGAACAAGCCATGGAGAGCAATTAGTAAGCAGTACTCCTGCTTCAGTTCCTGACTGCACATATCTATCCTGGCTTCCCTCAGTGATGGACTGCCATGCCCTCCCTTCCCTCAGTGATGGACTGTCCTTCCCTTTCTTCCCTCAGAGATGGACTGTCCTGCCCTCCCTTCCCTCAGTGATGGACTGTCCTGCCCTCCCTACCCTCAGTGATGGACTGTCCTGACCTCCCTTCCCTCAGTGATGGACTGTCCTGCCCTCCCTATCCTCGGTGATGGTCATGGTAATTATCACAGCAAGGGAAACCTAACTAAGATACATAATAAATAAAAGAATTAGCATTTGTGAAAATTTTTACATAATGAGTTTTTAGTATTCATAAATTGGTCTTTACAATTGCTAGACACAAAAACATTCCTAAAAGGGTTCACAGATGTTCATGACTCATTAATGTCTGGGAAACCTCTCTAAAGTATCTTTTAAAAGGCTAAAAGTGGTATTCAAAATTCCATCTTTAATTATACCCAATGTGTGTTCCTCCTGACATTGGTCTTGCTTGACTTTTTATTTGGTGTTTTATTTTTATTGTTATTTTGAGACATGGTCTCACTCTGTCTCTGCAACAACCGAGACTCAAGAGGAGACAGAAGGGTTTTAAAATCCTCAAGAAAAGTCTAGGCCTGGCTCTCCCAGACATCACCAAATCCTTCCACCTATACATGGATGAAGCCTGGGGAATTGCAGAGTCCTCACTCAGTCCTGGTGGCCCCTTGTATCCTGGGTCCAGCCTAAACTGCTCTTCTGGTAAAGCAGGATGAGAAACTGACTCTGGGGCAGGAACTGTTCCTTACTCTCCACATTCAGTTGAGGATCTGTGGTGGTTTGAATGAAAATGACCTATAGGGAGGAACACTGTTAGGTGTGGCCTTTTTGGAGGAGGTGTGACCTCATTGGAGGAAGTGTGTCTCTGGGAGTGGGCTTTGAGCTTTCAAATGCTCAAGTCAGTCCTGGTGTCACTTCTTGATACCTGAGGATTTGGATATAGGACTCTGAGGTACTTCTCTAGCAATGTGTCTACCTGCATGCTGCCATGCTTCTCGCCATGACAATGATGGATTAAACCTCTGAACTGTAGGCCAGCACCAACTAAATGTTTTCCTTTGTAAGAGTTGCTGCGGTCATGGTGTCTCTTCATAGTAATAACAGCAGGCCCTCCTATAGGGCACTTCAGAAAGATGGATGTCAGATACCCAGTAATCTATTACCAAACATTGCTTCTGGACCAGCCCCTGTACCTGCTTCCATATAACATCTGCTCTCAATTCTGCTAGTCTGTTACCAGATAATGACCCTGCAGAACCTCTGCACAACTGCCTTGAAATAATGTGCCTGATTTAATCTGTCACGAAGGCCTGACCTGACCAAAGCCCCACTGCAGGAAGCAGACAAGGTTATGCATACTGACAGGAGCAGCTTTATCAGAATTAAGTAGGTATGTTGGGGCTGCCGTGGTAACTCAGGAGAAGACTGAGTTATTTGGGTCCAGTCACTTAACTAAGGGACCCACAGCTCAACAAGCCAAGCTCCTGACACTAACTCAGGTGCTACACTGGAGGAAAAATAAGATCATCACTATATACACTGATAGACAGCATGTCTTTTTGCAAGGCCCACATATATAGGGCCCTGTGCCCACTTCTTTGTGTCCCCATGCATGTTATACCACAGGTGCTCATCAATAATGGAAGAGGGCAGGGTCCACCTAAATCTAGATTCTGGGCTTCCCCGTGCACAAGAATGAGTTCATTCCCCTATTGGAAGGGGCAGATGTCATGGGCTCCACTACAGTTGGAACATCGACCCTGTATCAAAATAAATCTAAAAACCAACAACGAAGCAATGCGAGGATGAGACAGGACCAGACAATCATGGGCCATAAAACCCAGAGTCCCCTGGGGCCGAGGCAAAACAGTAACTATTTTATCCCTGACAAGGGGAGAGCTGCTGTCACCTTCAGTCATACCCGTGCAGGAGTGAAATCGGGGTACCGCTTTCACACCGGCCTGTACCGCTAGGCTTTGTGATCACGTGGTTACCTCATGTCTACCAAACCCTAAAAATCCCCTAGTCTGCGTCACAACTTCCCGCTCCCTTCTGAGGAAGAGAAGGAAGCGCTGGAAGCAACAGCGTCATCTTAAAGAAACCGGCAAAACCACATCCGCACGAAAAGGCGGAACTCGTCGTTGTTCTCGTCGTTTATTGGCCACACATCCAGGAAGCTGGGTCGCAGGGACTTCCGTTAACCTGACCTAGAGGGCGGTGTTGTACGGCGCTCCCGGTCGGCTGAGTCACGCATGCGCAGGCTTCCTGCCCTCGTCCAATCGGAAGGTAGCAAGCGAAGCCGCGCGGCTCCGGCTTTTTTTTTGGCGCCCGCGGTTGTGGACCGCCCCGTTGCTATGGACCAATCCGCTTCAGCTTCCTCTATGGTTTTACCCAATCAGGGGCGGAGGGCGGAGATCCGGCCGGCGGAGGGCAGAGCGTGGTTTCTCTCCAGCTCCAGTGTGGGGATTGTTGCTGAGGTACTTTTGCTGGGCTGTGTGACAATCCCGGGCGGGCAGCTCTCTCGACTGGCAGCCGCCGTGCGGGATGCTCGTGGAACGCGCTGGGCGGGGAGCGCGGAGGGGAGTGGGTGGTGCGTGAAGGCGGAACACGTGCGCGCATAGGGGGCCGAGTGGGACTCTAGTGTCAGGCTGTGTGGCCCACGCCACCTGAACGCTTTCTCTGCATCGGTTTTCGATGAAGGGTGGGTAGCTCCTGCTCGCTCATGCCTGCCCTTCCTCGAACTGATTGCACACCCACTTCCCGGCTCTGGCCTTTATCCTTGTCAGAAAGCAGATTTTTCACTTGGGACGTGAAGCCAAGCAATACTCTATATGTTGTGATGCCAGCTACTATGCGAAGTGACTTTTGTATGTCGGGTCTAGTCCACAGAGCTAGGTGCTGGCCCGGTGTGGTGGTGCACACCTATGATCCCAGCACTGACTGGTAGGCAGAGGCAAGAGGATCTCTGAGTTGCAGGCCAGCCAAGGCTTCCTAGGGAGACTTTGTCGTGCGCGCGCGCGCACACACACACACACACACACACACACACACACACACACTTAATCCACAACAAAAACACCCGAGATAGTTGATGTCACACACACACACACACACACACACACACACACACACACACACACACTTAATCCACAATAAAAACACCCGAGATAGTTGATGTCAGTATCCTTGTCTTCATTTGAAAAAAAAATTATATATTAACTATCTCATCTAAGTTAACACACACACACACACACACACACACACACACACACTTAATCCACAACAAAAACACCCGAGATAGTTGATGTCAGTATCCTTGTCTTCATTTGAAAAAAAAATTATATATTAACTATCTCATCTAAGTTAACACACACACACACACACACACACACACACACACACTTAATCCACAACAAAAGCACCCGAGATAGTTGATGTCAGTATCCTTGTCTTCATTTGAAAAAAAAATTATATATTAACTATCTCATCTAAGTTAACTCTTTACTTAAATTGAGGTAATTCAGCTTCCATGAATGTAAAATAAAAAGATGGTACAACTAGCCAAGCACTGCTGTTTTCTTTCCTAACTTGAAATTATTTTAAAATCCAAACCGAGTACTTGGAAATCAGTTAATTATTGTTGTCCAGATAAGGTGAACTGGTAGAAATGCATCTGACTGAGGGTCTGGTTCCTAACTTTGCTTGTGTGAACCTCAGCTTCAACTGCACGATTAAAATCAGTACCAGATTGTTTCTTAGTGTTCTGATAATCCAATGAAAAAATGGACTTACAGTGTACATTACTGGTGTCAACTACACCAGTTTCTGCTTGTTTAATGGCATTTGCACAGGATAGGACTGTTAGCATGCAGCCTGGGAACACTAAATGTGACATACCTCTGTGTAGACGGATTACCAGCCTATCAAGTTCAGGACTGTATTTATTACCCAGTGAACATAGTGAGAAATGTCTAGTTCGTATTTTTCCCTTAGACTTTATATAACATAAGGCAAAAGTGACTCAGCCCATATTACTTGCTAATTTTCTTTAATTTCCCAGAAGTGCAGTTTTGTAATTGTGTCTTTGTTTACAGTCATGATTATATTCTGCCACTTTTATTAAATTTTTTAAAGTTTATTTTACATACCAACTACAGTTTCCCCTCCTCTTCCCTCCCCCACCTCTTTTCTCCCCCCCCTTCACTCCTCCATCTCCATTCAGAAAGGGTAAGGCCTCCATGGGAGTCAACTAAGCGTGGCATATCAAGTTGAGGCAGGACCAAGCTCCTCCCCACTGCATCAAGGCTGAGCTAGGCATCCCACCATAGAGAATAGGTTACAAAAAAAAGATCTCATTTGCCAGGGAGGGATATGTCCTGATCCCACTGCTAGGGGCCCCACCAACAGACCAAGCTACACAACTGTCGCCCACATGCAGAGGGTCTAGCATGCAAACTCCCCAGCTGTCAGTCTAGAGTCCGTGAGCTCCCAGGAGCTAGAGTCAGCTATCTCTGTGGGTTTCCCCATCATGATCTTGACCCCACCCCCATGCTCATATAATCCTTTCTCCCTCTCTTCAACTGGACCCCTGGAGCTTGGCCCAGTCCTTGGCTGTGGATCTTTGCATCTACTGTCAGTTACTGGCTGAAGGTTCTATGATGACAATTTGGGTAGTCACTAATCTGAATACAGGAGAAGGTTCCAGTTTAGGAACCCTCTCTCTAGTATTACTAGGAGTCTTAGCTAGGGTCATTGTTGTGGATTCCTGGGAGTTTCCCTGACACCAGGTTTCTCCCTAACCCCATAATGGCCCCCTCTATCACAATATCTCTTTGATTGCTCTCCCTCTCAGTGCCTCCCCCAACACAAGCATCCCAATCCCTCATGTTTCCATTCTCCCTTCTTCCCCCGTCCCCCTTACTCTGGAGATCTCATTTCCCCTTTCCAGGCGTATCCATGTATTCCTCTTAAGGTCTTTTGTTTTGTTTTGTTTTTGAGACAGGGTTTCTCTGTGTTGTTGTGGCAGTCCTAGAACTCAGAAAACTTGATGTTCTGTCAAATGCTGGAATTCTAGGATTTCACCATCAATTCCAGATACAACTTCTATTTATTACAAATAGAACTAAAGACATTGCTTTTGTTGTTGTTTGAGACAGAGTCTCAAGCTATGTAGTTTTTGGCTGGCCTGGAACTTTGTAGACCAGGCTAGCCTGAACTCAGAGATCCACCTGCCTCTGCCTCCTGAGTGCTGGGATTAAAACCTAGTGCCGCCACACGAAGCTTAAGGCATTGCTTTTTTTGCTTTGATGCTAAAGAAAATTAAAAACAAAATACAAGCCCTACATTTTCAGTGGTCTCTTTAAAAACAAAAACAAAGGGAAGAAAATACCCAGGTTCTTATGGCACTCAATCTAGCCTGGAGCTCACCATATAGTTGAGAGTGACTTTGAGTTTAGGATCCTCCTACCTCCCTAGCTCTGGAGTGTTGGGATTGCAGGTGTGTACCCCCATTACCATATTACATGGTCCTGAGTATTGAACCCAGGGCTTTCTGCAGGCTAGGCACACTATCACCTGAAGGACATCCTCAGCTCAAGTGATTTCTGTGGAGTTATTTACTTGATAACAAAAAAAGAGAATATATGTATTTCTGAAATGGGACCATTTCATGCTAGTTTAGATTAATAGAGTGGATTATATACACATCACTGCTAAACTTTCTGTTTTTAAATATTATATTTAGTGTGTGTGTGTGTGAGAGAGAGAGAGAGAGAGACAGACAGACAGACAGACATGATACTGCTACTGTGGACATCAGAGGTGAACTTGGGAATTCACTCTCTACTTCAGCCATGTAGGTTCAGGGGCTCAAATGTAGGTTGTTAGAAGTAATCTCACTGGTCCTGTTGTTTTTTGAGACAGTCTTACACTATAACCCAGGCTGTCCTGAATTCACTGTTTATCTTAGCCTGGCCTCAATTGACTGTTTAACAAATCACCACAAATTTAATGACTTCAGACAGCAGCTGGGTAGAGGTAGCACAGGCCTTTAATCCTAGCCCTTGGGAGGCAGAGGCACTCAGGTCTCTATGAGTTCGAAGCCAGCCTGGTCTACAGAGTGAGTTCCAGGACAGCCAGAACTATTACACAGAGAAACTGTGTCTGGAAAAAAAAAAAAAAAAAAAAAAAAAAAGCATAAACTTGGGGCTGGAGAGATGGCTGAGTAATTAAGAATGCCTTTAATCCCAGCACTCGGGAGGCAGAGGCAGGTGGATCTCTGTGAGTTCGAGGCCAGCCTGGTCTCCAGAGCAAGTGCCAGGATAGGCTCCAAAGCTACATAGAGAAATAGAGAAACCCTGTCTTGAAAAAGCAAAAAAAAAAAAAAAAAAAGAATGCTTTCTGCATAGGATGGTATGGCGGTGCACGCCTTTAATCCTGGCATTCTGGAGGCAGAGGCAGAGGCCCGACGGACATTGAGTTCCAGGACAGCCAAAGCTACAAAGAGAAACCCTATCAGAAAAAAATAAAAAAGCTTCCTGTCCTTGTAGAGGACACTAGTTTGTTTCCCAGCACCACATTGGGAAGCTCACAAGGCCTTTAATTTCAGCTCCAGAAGATATGAAGCTGCTTCTGGCCTCTTCAGGCACGAGCACACAGGCATACATAAATATGTGCACCTAGGTAAAAATAAGCAGCACAAATGTATTATGTTTCAACTTGGATCTAAAAATTTTTCTGGGCTAATGTCAAGGTATCAAATGTTACAACATTTCTTGCCTGGTTCTGCAACCACCTTGCCCCAAATGAACACACAGACACTGTATTAGTTATGAAACTGTTGGCTGGTAGTTTGGGCTTCTTATTGCCTATCGATGTCTTAATTATTAACCCATAACTACTAATCTATGTATTTTTGCATGGTCTTATCTTACCGGAGGCCTGACTCTCATCCTCTCTTCCGGGCTCACATGACAACTCCTTTCTGCCTACACTTCCCAGGATTCTCCTCATCTGGTAGCCTTGCCGATCCTTCCTGCCTGGCCACTAGCCAAACTGCTTTATTCATTAACCAATAACAGAAACATATGTATAGAAGACATCCCCATCAAATCAAAAGCCTTTTGGATCTCTCACAGGAAGATGTGTGTTTTTCTAGCCTTTTCCGGCTTCTAGTGACTGTCTATATCCATTAGCCTGTGGCTCTTTTTTCCTTTTAAAGATGATTTCACCCTGCTGGCCTTGAATGCATGGTAACCTTCCTGCATTAGGCTTCCAGGTACTGGGATTACATGTGTGGACCATCCTGCTAGACTCAGTATGTAGCTCCTGCTTCTGACAGTCATCTCTGGTGGCTGCTTCCATCACCATCTACCTCCTCTCTGTAATGAAGTCTCCTTCCTTCCCCTCTCACTTCTGAGGAAACTGGTGATATGTAGGGCCTTCCCAGATAGTCAAATTATTCGCTCCATCTCAAGATGCTTAACTAGATATGTGAAGCCTTTTTTTTTTTTTGTCATAATGAGGAGCGCTGATGGATCCTAGGAGGCTGGTAAGACTTAAGTATCTTTGGGAGCCATTACTCAGGCCTCCACAAAGGCTCTGATGGGTGAAATACCCTCTGTGATGGAAGTGAATATGCAATAGGGACTTTTAACAGAAAAAGTGTGTTAGGGAACTGGTAAGTTAGACTTCCAACAGCTGTGAGAGAACTGAGCATCTCTTGAACAGCAGAAGTAACTGAGTAATCCTCTGCTATAAAACTAGAATTAGGGCTGGAAAGATAGCTCAGGGGTTAAGAGCACTGCCCGTTCTTCCAGAGGTCCTGAGTTCATTCCCAGCAACCAAATGGTGGCACCCAACCATCTGTAATGTTATCTGGTGCCCTCTTCTGGCCTGCAGGGACACATGCAGGCAGAACACTGTATATATAATAAATAAATAAATATTAAAAAAAACTAGAATTAATCATTTAGAGAAGTGTCATTGGATTCTAACCCACCTTAAGAATTCACATGACTTGCAGTCAGTTCCTGATGATTCTGATTGATGCCATTTTGAATTATTTATTTATGAGATCATAACATTACTGTTCTTGGGAAAGATTGCGATGTACTCCTTGGCTTCTTTCCCAGTTTACTGCAGTCATGGTTTTGTATATATTCCCTCTTTAAGTAGCATGATCTTAGGTGATGGGAATTTATGATAAGGAAACCAGCCATTCAGACAACCAGAACGTTTCAGAGTGATAGTGCATGGCACAGGGAAGGCGGGATTTTGAGGGGAGGAGGGAAACTGGAAGCTCCAGAGTTCAAGGCCTAGTCTCAGTTACACATTGAATTTGACCGCAACATGAGCACACGAGACTCTGTGCCAAAACAGTAACAACAAAACCCAACCACTTCAAACCTCTGGGTCCTATTGCTCCTAACAATATACAGTAGGCTTTATGGAGAACTGGATTCTGGTCATCTTTCAGCAAAAAAAAAAACAAAAACAAAACAATATATAAAAAAAAAGCCAGCAACTCTGATGACTTCAGAGTTTTCCCCTATCTTCACACAAAGACATTCTCTTGCTAGAATTCATAGTTTTTGAAAGATGTGGGTTTGCTTTGCTAAGTACAAATATAGGTGCATGGGAATAAGTATTGGCATTCATTATATAAAAACTTCATAAAGATTTGTGTTTGTTTGGTTTGATTAGGAGGGGACAGGACCAGGAGAAGCACATGCGAGAGAAGTTCCTTGTGGGTCAGGCCTGGAAGTGGCCTACATTATTTTTCACTTTCCATTGGCTAGAAGTCTTTGGCATGGCTACATATAACTAACCTGGCTGTATGCCTAGCTCTTGATCTGTTGTGCTAGCAGTCTTTTAAGACAAGACAGTGGCTCATCTAACCAACTACTTATAATTTGGCCTCAAAGAGTCCTTAGTTTCTTTGGGTGTGGGGTTTGAGATGGTTTCTCTGTGTAGCTTTGGAGCCTATCCTGGCACTCCCTCTGTAGACCAGGCTGGCCTCAAACTCACAGAGATCTGCCTGCCTCTGCCTCCCAAGTGCTGGGATTAAAGGCGTGCGACACCAACACCCGGCTTGAGTCCTTAGTTTCTTAATCCTTTAAATTCTCCCTTGTGCTGGACACAGTGGTGTTTACCTTTAATCCCAGCAGAACAAGCAGCTCTGTGAGCGCAAGACCCAACCTGATGTAGGCTAGTTAGGGCTACATAGAGAGGCCTTGTCTCAAAACCAAAACCAAAATAAATAAATTCTCTATTATTTAGATGTCTCTAGACAACACTAATGTGCAAAGCCCCTCTAAGGCTAATGCTAGCTAGACCCATGCTGCTATTGGATCCACAGCAAAAAGCTACTTGTCCTTTGCTCCAATGAAGTCTGGGTTTACAGGCAGAAACTGCCAGACACATTTTTCTGTTTCCTGGCTGAGTAGTGAATGAAATGAGGACATCACAACTCCAAGGGAGTAGACCTTACCAGGCCTGAGGGTGGGGGGAGGGGGGAGTGCCAGAGAGGAAGACAATGAGGGCAAAGAGAGAATGAAGAGTAGAAGAGACCAAGAAGGCAAAGGGGAAAGAGAAAGCATAGCCAGAATAGCAGGATTATATAAGAATCAGAAACTGGGGGAAGGGACGCAAGGCTAGGATTTAGGATGGGGGTAGGTGAGAAGAGCTGAGAGGAGACGGTACATGCACATGTGCTATTAAGAGGAGCCCAGAGGCAGCATGCGCTTTGGTATACTGATGGACACCACAGTTAGCTCTTTGTCCCAGTCTTCTTTTGGACCTGACAAGCAGAGTTTAATCAGAGTCTCTTCAATGTTTCCCATTAACTTTATTCAGTGTTATTAACTGTTAATGTGTCATAATAAACAGCTAGAAGAAAGAAGGTTTTACCATTGAGCTGCATCCTTAACCCCTTTCTATTAAACTATTTGTTTATTTTTGAAATAGGGTCTTATGCAGGCATGTCTCATCAAAGGCTGGCTAGACTGTACCTTTCTCCTCTCTCTTTTCCTGAAATAATCCTTCCTCTGTCTCCCAAGTGCAAGAACTGTGTGGGTCACCACTGCCCAGTCTCCCCCCGGCCCCTCTCTCTCTGGATTTTTAAGGCCTCAAACTCAAGAGATCCTCCTGCCTCTGCCTCTGCCTCACTAGTGCTGGGACCACCACTGCCTGGCTTCTTTTTTTTTCTTTACCTTCCTTCCTTCCTTCCTTCCTTCCTTCCTTCCTTCCTTCCTTCCTTCCTTCCTCTGTCTCTGTCCCCCTCCCTCCCTCCCTCCTCTTTCTTTCTTTCTTTCTTTCTTTCTTTCTTTCTTTCTTTCTTTCTTTCTTTCTTTCTTTCTTTCTTTCTTCCAGGGTTTCTCTATCTAATAGTATAACAGCCCTGACTGTCCTGGATCTCTGTAGACCAGGTGGCCTCAAACTCACAGATCCACCTGTCTCTGCCTCCTGAATGCCCCACTACCACCCCAGCTTCTCATTTCTTTCTCTGACTTTAAACTCACTTTGTAGTCAGGATAACCTGGTGGGTTTACAGGCATTCATCATCACACCAGGTTTTACATGGTGCTGGGTAATGGACCTAAGACTTTGTACATGCCAGGCAAGCACTCTACAAAGACCTATACCCTCATGCCCCTATTCTCTCTCCTTGAAACATTGTCTTAAATTGTAGGCCAGGCTAGCCTTGAACTCATTATTCTTCTGCCTCAGCCTCTGGAGTGTTGGAATCACAGACATGTTATCAGTCCCTGAAGTAAGGGGAGGCAGAAGTAGTAGGACCATGGGGCAGGAAGGCTCTGCTGAGCATGTCCGTGTTCATCCACGAGTCCTTTCCTTTTCCCCTCTCTGGCAGTCAGTCTTGTCTAGGGATACTTATGAACCTTGTATTCCTTCAAGTTATATATCACAGCAGTTTATACGCTTCCTGTTAAATGAAGCACAGAATTAAAGAATAAGGGAGGGCTACTACATATTCCAGATCTTTCTGAAAGTCACTGGGTGTTCATCTTTCTGTAAGTTTGAAAAAGTTATTTAATAGTTAACATTAATAGTTAATATTCAGTTAATTTTTGCAGGTTTTCAGGATTTAAAATGCTAGGCAAAGGAAAGGAGGGAAAAGACACTTGTCTTCAAGGACTATTAAGTGTAAGTAGGAGTATATTGAAATAAATGAGGGCTATAATCTCTATTTATTTATTTGTCAGACTTTCTGTAATCCAGGTTGGCTTCTAACTTCTCCTTCTGCCTCATCTCTCTCTTTCTCTTTTACACACACACACACACACACACACACACACACACACACACACACACTCACACACAGGAACACTCATACAGGCACAAATGTGCATGCTGTTTCTCGATTGCTCTCTCTTGCTGCTGAAGATTGAATCAAAGGACTTAATACACATTCAATGATTCCACTGCCACTTCACTACATCCCCATCCTACTGTTTGTCCTTTTAGATGTGCTGGTGATGGGATTCTTGAGTAAGTGATTTTTCACAGAGCTACATCTCCAACCCCCTGGTGTGTGAAAAAAAAAAAAATTCCGGGTGGGTGTGGTGATGCACTCCAGAGGCTAAGGCAAGCCAATCTTGGAGTTCAAGGCCAGCCTGGTGTACACAATGAATTCCAGGCCAGCCAGGGCTGCATAGTGAGATAATGAGACTGTGTTTCAAAACAAAGTAAAAAAAAAAAAAAAAGAACAACAACTTACCACTTTTTGAATGCAGCACAGCTAGATGTTAAGAACACAGAATTTTAGTGAAACTGCTTGGCTTACCCCTGAGTCTTTGCAACCTTGGTCTGTTTATTTTTAACTGCTCAGTTTATGCTTCAGTTTCCCCAGCTGTGAAATTGAATAGCAATAAGCACCTCTTAGGATGTTGTGAATATTTGAAGGGCTTAATCCTGTACTTGACAAACACTGTTAATTGAATAAAATTCCTCCCCCTTGACTTTATTTGTTGTTATTATTGGTGTGGTGTAAGTAGCTGGATGGCTGGGGTTTTTATTTATTTATTTTTACATTTTATCATATGAGTCCTAGGGAATCAAAGGTTACGGGACTTGATGTCAAGCACTTTTACCCACTCAACTGTTGCTCTGGCTTGCTAATTTTAATTATATCTCAAAGCTGATGATGTTTTTACTTGTTTTGGGATCCCCTGCTTGGGGATTGGTGGGGTTCTGCAGCCTGTCTCTGGGGAAAACTCAGGGATTGGTGGATTTCAAGCCCGATCCTGGGCAAGTGTGCTGTCATGTTCAGCTTCACCTTTCCTTTTAAGCTCTACCTCATGAATCATAAACTGGGAGCGCAAATGTAACACCCAGATGTGGTAGTGTACACCTGTAATCCAAGAACTTGCATGCAAGTTTGAAGCATCACATATGATCCCATCTCAAAAGACAAAATAACAGAAAGAAAAGAAAAAGTAAAAACACAAACAAAAACCCATAGTTGGACAATGGACAGGGTATATAGCAAGAATTCGGTACACATTACAACAGTGATGCACACAAAAAAACAGTAAATAACGTAAGTGGGAATTAAAACAGGGCACAGGGAAGATCTGAGATTTGCTGATAGTCATCCTCCCTCAAAAGTAAACCAGGGTAAAACTCGAACAGAGTTTTCCCATTAAGCCAGCTCCTGTTATCTGTAATACTTCTGATTCGGCTCATATGGAAGGCTCCGGATGGCTCCTTCATTTCCTATTGTGTTGGCTTATTTTTGTGAGCATACATTAATTATACTTAATGGATTTCATCATGACATTTCCATATACATAGCTATGCCATATTTAACTTGCCCATTGTCCTCTTTTGTCCCACTCCTGTAGACTCCCTCCTTATAGCTGGTCCCTCCTCCATTTTTCATGACTGTGTGAAGCCCAGGGAGTTTCATGAACTGCTTGCGTGAGCCTGGGTGAGGTGTCATTTCCAGGGTATGAGGCCCTGTTGACTATACCACTGGAGTACGTGTCTCTCCTTCACCCATGTTATATTGTTGGCTGCTGTTAATCTTTTAATCTCAGTTCTGATTTCTCTCAGAGCCCTTCTTCTCCTCGGATCCTCCTGTGGTATTCAGACCTAATGTTAACATGCATAACAGCAAACTGTTTTCAAGTAAAGAAGAAAGAAAATAAATGTTGAATCTAATTTTTTTCATGTTTTCCCCCCCATCGGTGCTGTTTCTAGCCTTATTGTAGCACTGAATTATTTTAGAAGGTGTTCTAAGCTTTCTCTTGAAGATTATAAAGTATTTTTAAGTCTTAATTCAGAACTAAGAAAGGAATTTGAGACTAGCACAGTCCTCTGAGCCATTCTCAAATAATGCAATTTATGAATCATTGTGCTGTTTTTATCTTAAATGATTAATGTGTAGGTTTGTATTTTACATAAAAATATAATGTTATAAAGTACTGCACTCTGGAAATTTTAGATTTTCAATCCTTTTTGTGAAATAAAAGTTGCATTTTGAATACTTGGTAAGTTTCTTGAAGTAGCTAGAGAGTACATTAGTGTTTATTGAATGCTCCCTGCAGATAGAGAACTGTGTAATATTGAAGTCCTGACCAATTCCTTAGCTTCTTCATTTCTGCCTTCCTGGAGTGTGCTGGCTAGTTTATGTCAACTTGACACAAGCTAGACAGTCATTGGAGAGGAAGGAGCCTCAACTGAGAAAATGCCTTCATAAGATCAGGCTGTATGTAGGCAAGCCTATAGCGCATTAAAAAAAAAAAAAGTTACACTTTCTTTTTCTTACTTTTTAAAAAGATGTAATATTTATTATGTATACAGTGTTCCATCTTCATGTATGCCTGCAGACCAGAACAGGGCACCAGATCTCATTATAGAAGGTTGTGAGCCACCATGTGGTTGCTGGGAATTGAATCAGGACCTTTGGAAGAGCAGCCAGTGCTCCTAACCTCTGAGCCATCTCTCCAGCTGTCATTTTCTTTTTCTTTCTTTCTTTCTTTCTTTCTTTCTTTCTTTCTTTCTTTCTTTCTTTCTTTCTTTTTTGTTTTTTCGAGACAGGGTTTCTCTGTGTAGCTTTGGAGCCTATCCTGGCACTCGCTCTGGAGACCAGGCTGGTCTCAAACTCACAGAGATCCGCCTGCCTTCTGAGTGCTGGGATTAAAGGCATGAGCCACCAACGCCCAGCATCATTTTCTTAATTATTGATTGATATGGGAAGGTCCAGCACATTGTGGGTCTGGGCTGCGTCGAAAAGCAGGCTGAGCAAGTCATGAGGAACAAGCCAGTAAGCAGCTCTCCTCTACGGCTTCTGCATCAACTCATGCTGCCAGGCTCCTGCCCTGTTTGAGTTCATGTCCTGACTTCCTTTGCTGATTAACAGTGATGTGGAAGCCAGAAAACCCTTTTCTACCTAAGTTACTTTGGTCATGGTGTTTCATCACAGTAGTAGTAAACCAAACTAAGACATTGAGTTTTATAAGAATGAAGGAGAGCATTGGTGGCGCACAACTTTAATCCCAGCACTCAGGAGGCAGAGGCAGAGGCAGGTGGATCTCTGTGAGTTCCAGACTAGCCTGGTCTACAAGAGAGCTAGTTGCAGGACAGCCTCCAAAGCTTCAGAGAAACCCTGTCTCGAAATAAAACAAAACCAACCAACCAACCAAACAAACAAACAAACAAAAAAAAACCCAAAAGAATGAAGGAGGTTGGTGTGAACTGACATTCTCAAAGCTGTGATAGTGGTTGGTTTATCAATATGTTACTTTTTAATTTTCAATTTCTTTCTTTCTTTCTTTTTTTTTTTTTTTTTTTTTTTTGTTTTTCAAGACAGGGTTTCTCTGTGTAGCTTTGGAGCCTATGATGGCACTCGCCACTCGCTCTGGAGACCAGGCTGGCCTCGAACTCACAGAGATCTGCCTGCCTCTACCTCCCAAGTGCTGGAATTAAAGGCGTGTGCCACCAACGCCCGGCTTTAATTTATTTCTTAAGTAGTAAACTGGGAAGGGAGTTAGACTGCTTCTTCTGAGGCTTTAGGGTGGTTTGTGAACCTTCCTGTTTAATCTGCCGTTGTTTTACATATATGTGAGTAATTCTTACCTTTGTCTCCTTGTTTTCCTTTACCAAGTACATTTTGTGTTTGTATTTTCCTAGTCTCACAGAAAGTAGGGTTACTTAGCTACAGATTGATAGAATGATTGATATAAAAAAAATTGGAAGCCAGGTAGTGACACACACCTGTGAGCCCTGTGTTTAGGAGGCAGAAGCCGGAAGCTTGCTGTGAGTTCAAGGCTTGTCAGGAAAACATAGTGAGTACCAGACCAGCCAGGGCTACATAGTGAGACCCTGTCTCATAAACAAACAAAAAATAACTGAAAAGTGTTTTTCCTGGCCTTATAAAGTTTATACTCTTTAGTAGGCAATGAAAAATATGTAAAATACAGATAATTAATGTCAATTTACTTAGCATATGATTATTGCTGCATGAATATCAATGTATTGATATTTAGAGGAAGTTGAAATTTATTTTGTGCAGGATTAATAAGAATTTTATGTAGCCAGTAGAAGTTGAAGTGAATCTTGAAGTATGGGTAGGGGCTAGGTGACTAAAAGGATGTGGAATTCTTAGAATAGCAATCCTTTTTGTAATTCTATTGTTGAAAAAATATTTTACTGACTAACACAGTTTACCCACTGGAATGTTGATGGATATTAAGTACAGTCACTTGTAATTTCAAACTTTCATTTAATGCCTGTAGTTCATACAGAAACAACAATAGAATTATTGTGATATTTATCATTATTAAAAATCTTGTTAGCTGCATGTGGTGACACATGCCTTTAATCCTAACACTTGAAAGGCAAAGGCAGTTGGCTATCTGTGAGTTCAAGGCCAGCCTGTCTACCAAGTGAGTTCTAAGTTGACTAGGGCTACATCCTGAGATTTTGTCTCAATTTTTATTTCTTCTTTAATATTTTATGTATTTAAGAAAAAATATGTTTGGGTGTGGTGGTTCATGCCTGCTGTTCTCAGCATTAAAGAAACTGAAGCAGCAGGATTGCTAGGAATTCCAAGTCGGCCTTCACATTGTGTGAGACTTTTCCTGTGAAGATGTAAACAAGTATTTATTCTGTCCAAACAGGGCACCACAACAGACCAAAGTAATGATTCTACTAAAGTCCAACTTGGTGAGACAGTGCCTTTATTGGAGCTACTTATGGGATTTCGAGTGAGTGGAAACTGGCAGACACAGCTAAGAGATAACATCATTGCAAAGCCTACCTCAGCCTGGTTGCTGACTAATGAAAACTGTTAATGCACCATATGCAAGCAGTTTGTGGAGGAGAAAGTCTCCTCTCTTCAGCAGTCTTTATTGCTTATATAACCCTGGGGAGGGATGAGCCTTGTGAATATGGTTAAGTTTCAGGGATTTCCTGAGACTGGTGAATTAGTTAAAAAAAAAAAAAAAAAAAAAAAAAGTGTGTGTGTGTGTTTCTCCTATGTGAAGTAAGAATTCCTTGTCATGTGTTTGTAATCTTGCTATCTTTGTCCAGGATTCATCCAGGGCTAAATCAAGTGTTTCCTGGGTCTGTGTTAGGAGCTAGGAAGCAAGGATGATAATGGAAAAGTAAATACTCAAGTGGACATCAAGGGCCATTTCCACAGTAGGAGTCATTAACTAGTTTATTCTCGTCTTTTCCTTTATCAAAGGTGATTTGATTGAGAGCCTAGATGAGTATGATTTGAAGTTAATAGAAACATGGGAAAGCCCATTTTGGATATATTTGAAATTTTGGCGGCATGTACAGGAAGGTGTAGTGGTTTAAGCAGGCTCTAGAGTAACAGGATTGGAATTTTGAGGAGAGATCCAAGCTGGGGCGAAAGTCCAGACGCTCACGGGGTGGAAGTAATTTATCTTGTCTAGGGAGAGAGAAATGTCTGAGAAAAATTCAGTTCAATTTCAGTTGTCAGAGCCGGCATCAGAAACCCCTGTTACTGTGAGTCTGTGTTTGGAGACTAGAGTGCTATCCCGAGTAAGCCCCGAATTCTCTTATTGTCGCATCTGCTGCTAGATGGCAGTAGCGACCAGCACCACGGGCAGGGAAGGCAAGTATTGAAGTGACCCAGCCATTGAGAGCGGAGCAGAGGGGCAACCAGTAGGGCATTGTTTTCAGTCATTGTTTCCTTCACATCAGATCTATAAAGTAAGTAAAGTTTTTTTTTTCTCTCTTAAAAACAGGTGTTTACAGGATGGTTCAAGAATTACACCTCTCTTGTTTCTCTGTTAAGCTCTTTTACCATGTTTAGAAGACAGGAAGTGACTTTAGAACTTACTAGATTCTGATCTTATGATAAAGGACAAATGTTTAATGCTTTATTGCAGACATATTAGAAAATACTACATATATTTAAAGGTTTACCAGCTACTGTTTTTCCAGTATTTATTACTATTATATTTATTTATTTTTATTTATTTATTTTTTTAAGACAAAGTTTCTCTGTGTAACATCCCTGACTGTCCTGGAACTCACTCTGTACACCAGGATGGCCTCGAACTCACTGAGATCCAATTGCCTCTGCCTCACGAGTGCTGGGATTAAAGGCATGGACTGTCACCGCCCAGCTTATTATTAGTATTTTGTTGTTGTTGTTGTTTTGGTTTTTTTGTTTTGTTTTGTTTTGTTTTTCGAGACCCGGTTTCCCTGTGGCTTTGGAGGCTGTCCTGGAACTAGCTCTTGTAGTCCAGGCTGGTCTCGAACTCAGAGATCCACTTGCTTCTGCCTCTGCCTCCTGAGTGCTGCCACCACCGCCCAGTTTATTTTTAGTATTTTTAATTATATGTAGGCATGTGTTCACATGAGTGTAGGTGCCCATGGAGGCCAGAGGCATCTGATTCCCTGGAGCTGAAGTTACTGACACTTGCGAGCCGTATTATATGGGTGCTGAGAACCAAACTCAGGTCCTCTGGAAGAGCAGCAAGTTCTCTTAATCACTGAGCCATCTCTCCAGCCCCACCACTTACTGTTTTGACTTACATTTCAACATACTCTTAGGATACTCCCCTAGCTTGAAGTGTTAACTAAATAGTGATTCTACTATAAATGCAAAAGAAGGCATCACTAGCAGTCGGTTTGTAGAGGACTACAATTCTACCTAGTCTGAAGAACTGTGCTAACTGGTAGGTTTGCCTACTTATCATGTGCAAGCCTTAGATTTGATCATCCCTATACTACTATCCCTCAAGTTGCCTATTGCATGAGAGATGGTAACATGATTAAAAGCTCCTTAGCGTCCAGAAGCCTTGTCTCACTCCATCTTAGTCTCCATTAACCGTAGACATTTATCATCAACATAAACATAGAGTTTTTTCTGCTTGGTTGCTTAGGGTAGCATTTTAGAGTAGTATTGACACTGAATGCACCTGGGAAGTATCTAATTATGTTTACATGTTATGCTGGCTAGTTTTATGTCTTCTTAACACAAACTAGAGTCATCTAGAAGAGGTAACCTCAATTGAGAAAATGTTCCCGCCAGACTGGCCTGTGGTGCAGCTCCTTGATTGACGTTTGATGTGGAAAGGCCCAGATCACATGGTTAGAGGGCATTAGATCCCATGGATCTAGAATTACACCTGGTTTTGAGCCACCATGTGGGATTCTGGGAATCAAACCTGGGTCCTCCGGAAGAGTAGCCAGTGTTCTCAACTGCTGAGCCGTCTCTCCAGCAACTTTGTAGAAATGTTGTTTTATGTGTTTGTATGTGTGCTGCATGTGTTAAAGTGCACGATGTGTGTGCAGTGCCTGCAGGGGCCTCCAAAGAGGGCCCGGGACCCCCCGGAACTGGAGTTACTGACAGTTGTGAGCCACTGTGTGGTGCAGGGAAATGAACTCAGGTCTTTTGTAAGAAAAGGAAGTACTCTTGGCCAGTTAGCCATTATTCCAGCCCCTAGCCTACATCTCTTTTCTTAAATACATTTTCTGGTTCATAAGTGTAGGAAAAGAATTTGATTGTGTAATTGTTAGACCCTCAGAAAGCTGAGGCTTCCAGAATCTTAGTCCAGGACGGCGGCCACCCCAAACACAGAATGGAGGCGAAAGCTTGATGCAAACTGCATGAGGCTTTATTGTAGTTTTATGAGCTAACCCTATGTTAGCTCGGGTCTTTCACCCACCCGCCATGGCAGATGGCGAGAAAAGACGGCTCCTTGGGTCTCCCAAAAGATCTTATAGGGCAGCGTAAGGGGAGTGTCTAGGGGTACGCACAGGCTTACGCACAGGCTCACGATTGGTGTGCTTCCAGGCTTGGAGGGCTTGCCCTGTGTTGATTGGTCAACTGGTTGTTATGGCCCATAGGCCCTCCCAGGGTGGTTGCTATGCTCTCTACGTCATTGCTGTGCGCTTGTCCGTAAAGCACACCCAGGGTCGTAAAGCATAGCGCCACCAGCTAACTTCCGATTGGCTCCTTGTCACGAGACAGGCATCTGACTTTCTAGTGACTAACTTCTAATGGGTTCCTTGTCACGAGACAGGCATCTGACCTCTACGTGACCAAGGCAGGTTTATAGCAAGCACATGTTCGGCTGTTATGGCTGCCAAAAGGGAAGCCGGTTCATTCATAATGTTCTTGCTTGAGACTACTTCCAATAATGTATTTATTCAACAGTTTGGGAGTTAGATAAAAAGATAAAGATAATACTTATTCCTTGTAATAGTTAAGTATTTTTTTCTTTCTTGTACAGTTTTGGTTTTTTATTATTCAGAGGGGCCTTGTGTGCCATTGCACACCGAGGAGGTCAGAGGACAGCATTGTAGAGCTTGTTCCCTTCCGCCTTTGTGTGGACTCCTGAGATGGAGCTCAGGGTGGTGGGTTGATGAGGCTAGGGCCTTTGTTCTCTGAGCCATCTTATGCCCCCACATCCCAACCCTGCCTTTCAGATAGGGTCTCAGACTAGGCTGCCCTTGAACTTAACTATGGAGCTGACAATGACCTTTAACTTTTTTCTTTTTCTTCCTTTCATTGAAAATAGATTATGTTTTTCCTCACACAATATATCCTAATTACAGTTTCCCCCCTCCTCCTCCTCCCAGTTTCTCCCCACCTTCTTTCCCATCTGGATCCACACACTTTCTGTCTCGTTAGAAAACAAACAAGCTTCTAAGGAACAAAAATAAAATATAATATGATAAAACAAAACTAACACATTGGAATTGGACAAAACAAGCAGAAGGAAAAGAACCTAAGAGAAGGCACAAGAAACAGTAGCTCACAAAATAATGACATGGAGACTTACTAATTCTGAAAGCTTGGCCTTAGCTTAGGCTTTTAACTGGTTCTTGTAACTTAAATTAACCCATATCTTTAATTCTTTGACGTGACTTGGTTACCTTTACTCTGTACTGCCCATCCTGCTTCCTCAATTTCCGGCTGGCTACTCCACCTTCTTCCTGACATTCCTCCTTTGCCTGTAAGTTCCGCCTGTCTCTCCTGCCTAGCTATTGGCTGTTCAGCTGTTTATTACCCCAATCACAGCAATACATCTTCACAGTGTACAAATATCCAGGGCTGGAGAGATGACTCAGAGGTTAAGAGCACTGCGTGTTCTTCCAGAGGTCCTGAGTTCAGTTCCCAGCTGATGTTGGTTCACAACTATCTATAATTGTGTTCTGGCACCCTCTTCTGGCATGTAGTTCAGGCATTCATGCAGGCAGAGAACTGTATACATAATAAATGAATAAATCTTAAAAAAAAAAAAAAACTAACAAATATCCCACAACACTGGGTTGAAGAGATGGGTCAGTGGTTAATAGCACTGATTGCTCTTCTAAAGGATCCGGGTTCAATTCCCAGCACCCAAATGGCAGCTAACAACTATCTGTAACTCCAAGAACTGACACCCTCACACAGACATACATGCAGACAAAACACCAATGAACATAAAATAGAAATAATTTTTAAAAAAGAAACAGAGACCCACTCATTCACACACTAAGGGATCCCATAAAAACACCAAGTTGGAAACCATAAACTATATGCAAAGGACATGATACAGATCCATGCAGGTCCCATGCATGCTACCTCAGTCTCTGTGAGTTCATATGAGCTTTGATCATGTTTACTTTGAAGGCCTTGTGTTTCTTGGTGTCATCTATGCCCTCTGGCTCTTACACTTTTCCACCTCTTCTTCCATGGGTTTCCCTGGGCCCTGATGGGGGGGATTTGATGGAGATAACCCCTTTTAGGGCTGAGTGTTCCAAGGTCTCATTCTCTGCATAATGTCTGGCTAGGTCTCTGTATTTGTTCCCATCTGCCACAGGAGGAATCTTTCCGATGATGGCTGAGCATGACACTGACTGAGTATAACAGAATGTCATTAGGATTCATTTTATTGCTACTTTTTTTTTTTTTTTTTTAAAGACCAGTAGTATTTGGTTTTACCCTAGGTCCCTAGACTATCTAGCCTCAGGTTTTTGGTCATCCAAACAGTTCCATCTTGTGGAGTGGGCCTTAAGTCAAATCAGGTGTGATGGCTATTCTTGGTTGTCAACTTGTATATCTGGAATGCTATGAAGGGCACACCTGTGAGAGATTTTCTGCTTGGTTTGAAGTGGATGAATCCACTTTGAGTCCAGACCTCTGAAGTAGGAAGATACACCTTTGATCTGGGCCACACCTTCAGCTAGCAGCCTTTATAAGGACACGGAAGAAGGAAGCTGAAGCTGTTGCTCTCTGCCTACTTGCCCTCACCTTGTCAGCTCCATTCCTTCGCTGGCATTGCAGCCTACTTCTTTGAGATTCCAGCATATAGAGAAGACCAGCTGAGACACCTAGCCCTGTGGGACAGAGCAACTACTAGATCTTGGACTTTCCATTTACAGCTAGCCATTGTTGGATTAGCTGGACTGCAGCCTATAAGTCATCTAATAAATTACACACACACACACACACACACACACACACACACACACACACACACACACACACACACATTGCATAAGTTCTGTGACTCTTGAGAAGCCTGACTAATACATCAGGTATTGGTTGGTTACTCCTACAAGCTTTGTGCTATCATTAACACTAGCCTGTCTTGCAGGCAGGACATCATTGCCAATCCAGGTTTTGTGGCTGGCTTTGTGTTTATGTTTCTCTTTAGGTAGCATGCAGAGTACCTTCCTGTACCAAAGATGCTACAACATAGGAGTCTTCACTATGTAGGCACCAACTCAACTTCTATGTGTTCAGTGGGTTGTATAGGTGTTGTCTTTAGCAGTGCAACCTTGCATCAATTGGTACAAAACAACCTGTAGTCTTGGCAATAGCCTAGGTTATTTAGAAATTCCCATGAGACTAGAAATTTCATTTGTTGACAAGAGATACCCAGTTGGAGCTCTGTCTCCCTCATTATTTGGCAACTTTATTTACATCACCTTTATATTTGTATATATTTTAGGAAGTATGGCCCTTACGTTTAGTTGTCTCTTCCTGTATTCCCTCTAGCTTGATTCTCTGGTTCCAGTCCCCTGCCCCCCCCAATCATCCATAACTATTCTATTTCCTTTTCTTAACTAGATCTATCTGCCCTCCCCCCAGTGCCTTACTCAATACCTAAATTCTGTGACTCAGTGGATTGTAACTTCATTATCATTAATTTAACAGCTAATAACCACATATAAATGGATACATACCATGTTTCTCTCTGGGTCTGGAATACCTCACTCAGGATGATTTTTTTTTTCTAGTTCCATCCATTTCCCTGAGAATTTCATGATTTCATTCTTTTTAAAGGCTGCATATCACTCCATTGTGTAAATGCATACATTCTCTTTATCCATTCTTCTGTTGAGGGACATATAGGTCCCAATTTCTGGCTATTATGTATAGAGCAGCAATGAACATGGTTGAGCAAGTGTCTCTGTGATAGGGTGAAGTGTCCTTTGGGTCCTTTGGGTGCATGCCCAAGAGTGGTATAGCTGAATCTCGAGGTAGATTAATTACCATCTTCCCGAGGAATTGCTACACTGATTTCCATAGTGAATGTACAAATTTGAACTCCCAACAATGGATGAGTGTTCCCCTTACTCCACATCCTCTCTAGAGATGTCACTTGCTTTATTCATGTCAGCCATTCTGATGGATGTAAGTTGGAGTCTCAAAGTCATTTTGACTTCTGTTTCTCTGATCGCTAAGGATGTTGAACATTTCTTTAAGTATTTCTCAGTCATTTGAGTTCCTCTTTTGAGAATTGTCTGTTTAGATCTGTATTCCATTTTTAATTAATTGCATTCTTGATAACTAGTTTAAGTTCTTTATATATTTTGGATATTAGCCCTCTATCAGATGTGTAGTTGGAGAGTGTGGTGGCTGTGTGTTGCCTAGTAAGAAATTCTTCTGGCATCCCGATAGTGTGGCCATTGGAGGTTCCAGGTAAAATGTGTTTCTAGGTGGGGTGGTTTGAATTAAAATGACCCCCCATAGACTTGTAGGGAGTGGCATTATTGGAGATGTGGCCTTGTTGGAGGAAGTGTGTCACAGAGGGTGGGCTTTGAGATTTCAGAAGTTCAAACTAGACCTGTGGTCATCCTCTCTTCCTGCTGCTTGCTCATCTAGATGTAAAACTCTCAGCTACTTCGCCAGCACTGTATCTGTCTACATGCCATCATGCTTCCTGCTGTGATAATAATGGACTAAACCTCTGAATCTGTAAGACAGCTTCAATTAAATGTTTTTCTTTATAAGAGTTGCTGTGCTCATGGCATCCATTCATAGCAATAAAACCCTAACTAAGACACTAGGTTTTGGGAATTTACACTTGGGAATGGGGATGAGCTGGGGTGGGGTGCTAAGGAAGTCCATAGAAGGGAGGAAAACAAGGTGCATCTACATAATCCCCCAAGAATGGGGGCGGTGAGTTAGGAGAGTCCTCAGTGGGTGGTCCCTACAGAGCTGGTGATGAGACTGGGGGATTAAGTGGAGGGAGAGGGGAAGATCTGTAGTTAGTCTACCTATTTAGCTGGCTGGATTGTCTTCTGATCCACCTGCCTTTACTTCCTGAATGCTGGGATTACAGGACTCCTCCACAATGCTCTGTTTTATGCTGTAGTATCCTTTAAAGCCAGGCCATGTGGTCTACCCTTGGAACTATATCTCCAACCCTCTCTTTTTTCTTTTTAAAGTCAGGGTCTCATATAGCCCTGTTGGCCTCTGAGTTGATGTATAACCAAGGCTGGTGTCGTAGTTTGAATGAGAATGGTCTCCATAGGCGCATATATTTTAATGCTTGGTTCCTAATTGGTGGAACTGTTTAGGAAGTATAAGGAGGTGTGGCCTTGTTGGAGGAGGTGTGTCACTAGGGGTGGGCTTTGAGGTTTCAGAAGTTCATGCCATTGTCAGTCAGCTCTCTGACTCCCTAATACTTGTGGATCAAGCTCTCAGCTACTGCTCCAGTGCCATTGCCTTCCCTCCTGCTCCCCACTGTGATGATAAGGGATGCAC